>NW_026047391.1:202500-210000 GCF_023864345.2 Schistocerca serialis cubense
CCTCTCTGCCACATTAGACAATCCACACTATCATAACCAGACCGGGAGGTCCACTCGGAAAACAGAATATCCCACCCTTCCGACAACCACCATTGCTCAGCTAAGCCACCAACACCCACACATGTCCCACACAGGGGTGCACCCAACATCACAATACTGCCTCCTGTCACACCACACAAACAATGGCAGGAATGAAAGACACAGGTCTGCCACAAGCATGGAATCAGAGCGCCGCCTGTTATGAGCCAAAGGTGCACCCTGACGTGGCAAATCAGATGATGCCGCAGTCATTTACTTACGATAATCACAATCAACAAACTGCCGCCCCCCCCCCCCAAAACACCTTTCCTTACAACAATGTGTACCTTAACCTAACCCATATTGTGCCTTAACCTAACCCATATTGTGCCTTAACCTAACCCATATTGTGCCTTAACCTAACCCATATTGTGCCTTAACCTAACCCGTATTGTGCCTTAACCTAACCCGTATTGTGCCTTAACCTAACCCGTATTGTGCCTTAACCTAACCCGTATTGTGCCTTAACCTAACCCGTATTGTGCCTTAACCTAACCCGTATTGTGCCTTAACCTAACCCGTATTGTGCCTTAACCTAACCCGTATTGTGCCTTAACCTAACCCGTATTGTGCCTTAACCTAACCCGTATTGTGCCTTAACCTAACCCGTATTGTGCCTTAACCTAACCCGTATTGTGCCTTAACCTAACCCGTATTGTGCCTTAACCTAACCCGTATTGTGCCTTAACCTAACCCGTATTGTGCCTTAACCTAACCCGTATTGTGCCTTAACCTAACCCGTATTGTGCCTTAACCTAACCCGTATTCTGCCTTAACCTAACCCGTGTTGTGCCTTAACCTAACCCGTGTTGTGCCTTAACCTAACCTGTGTTGTGCCTTAACCTAACCCGTGTTGTGCCTTAACCTAACCCGTGTTGTGCCTTAACTCAACCTATGTTGCGCCTTAACCTACCCTATATTGTACCTTAACCTAACCTATATTGTACCTTAACCTAACCTATGTTGCGCCTTAACCTAACCTATGTTGCGCCTTAACCTAACCTATGTTGCGCCTTAACCTAACCTATGTTGCGCCTTAACCTAACCTATGTTGCGCCTTAACCTAACCTATGTTGCGCCTTAACCTAACCTATGTTGCGCCTTAACCTAACCTATGTTGCGCCTTAACCTAACCTATGTTGCGCCTTAACCCAACACACGTTGCGCCTTAACCCAACACACGTTGCGCCTTAACCCAACACACGTTGCGCCTTAACCCAACACACGTTGCGCCTTAACCCAACACACGTTGCGCCTTAACCCAACACACGTTGCGCCTTAACCCAACACACGTTGCGCCTTAACCCAACACACGTTGCGCCTTAACCCAACACACGTTGCGCCTTAACCCAACACACGTTGCGCCTTAACCCAACACACGTTGCGCCTTAACCCAACACACGTTGCGCCTTAACCCAACACACGTTGGGCCTTAACCCAACACACGTTGGGCCTTAACCCAACACACGTTGGGCCTTAACCCAACACACGTTGGGCCTTAACCCAACACACGTTGGGCCTTAACCCAACACACGTTGGGCCTTAACCCAACACACGTTGGGCCTTAACCCAACACACGTTGGGCCTTAACCCAACACACGTTGGGCCTTAACCCAACACACGTTGGGCCTTAACCCAACACACGTTGGGCCTTAACCCAACACACGTTGGGCCTTAACCTGCTCTGTAATTGTCATACGACGCGTTAAATTAGTGTAGTGTTGCCTAACTGCAACCCCCGCAATATAGTTTGCTACTCGCACTGCCCGGTCCCCAGAGTATCGCTTCATGTTAAACACCTTGCAGCTATACACTGTAATGCGGATGGCAGCAGGACGTACATGCTCAATGCCCTTCGCAGTTGTTCATTGGCATTCGCATGGCGAAGCACAGCCTACGTTGTGGTACGGCTTGTGTCAACTGTCCGCTGATGTTGTACGTCCAAATCACACACTGTACTGCACATTGGTCCTCATGTACTGAATGATACATCGTGGTACATGTGTGACCGTACCACGACTGCGCCAACAACGGCGAACCATACGGTCCAAATATTGTGCACTCAGCTACATGTCGTCTCCCTATAAGAGCTGGATTGCAGTATGGTATGCCGTGGATGGCGATCGGCATGAGCCGTCTGTTGATGTAGTGGCGCGTGTTGTCAGACGTAGTCGTCTCTTCTCACACACCGTGATAGCATGGTGCACTGCGTTCCACATCTGCGACATGCGACAGAGGCCGGTTGACAGTCGTTCGCGCAATGGACATCGCATACGTACGGGGGCCACCTTCCACGTGTTCGCGAAGCGTGCACATGTTGTTGCGTGTATGTGGGCAGACATAGTGTGTCGTGACACCTGACACAGGCATGCAACAATCGTTGAATTTGCAAATGGCGATGGACGTCTACGTTTGCTGGTGACGTTACGCAAATGAAGAACTGGTAAACCGTTGTGGTGCGGTTGTTCTCGCTAGAGGTGAATCAGTGATGGCGACGATCGGTTGAGCTACCAACCGGTTGTTTCAGCGATACCCACCATGCCCACGAACGTGAATGGCATGTGGGTGTGAAGCGATACGCGGCGGTGGCTGGGTGGGACCGTCCCCGGCCGGTGAGGGGGGGCCTCCCGGCGTGCTGGCCGCGCGGTGCGTGGGCGCACGCGCTACAGCCGGCTGGTGGGGGCGGCCAGTGGCAGGCGCGCCGGCCGACGGAGGCGGCAGGCGGCGTAGCTGCGCGCCGGCGCACCCTGCACGCGGCGCCGTGCGGCCAAAGTAGGTCCTCGCGGGCCCGGTGCGAAGCGCGGTGGACATCTGCAGTGTGCTGGTCCGATTGAGGACTGTGTGCGCTGAGGATGCGCCGCCGCCCGGCGCTCGGCGCCGCGACGCCGTCTGCTGCTCGGTCGCCTCTGCGGTTCTCGCAGGTGTATTGTATCGCAGCTGTGCGGACGTGTTGGCGCGTGCGCTGTGCTGGGAGAGTTCGCTTCGGCACCCAAGTGGGGCTTTTGTCCTTCTGTGGCGCTGGCGTTGGAGCTGCCGGCCACCGTAGGTGGCGCGTGTTGTCTCCCGCCGGCAATGCCACGACAGCACGCTCCCGGGCCTCTGTCGGCAGCGGCAAGCTCAGTTGGGAGCACGGGTGGTCGCACCTAAAGCGTCTACTCGCCAAACTCCGGGCGATTGCGCCTCTCTCGAACCCGACCAAGTACTTAGGACGGCGCTGCGCGCCGCCGGGACCTGAGAGGGTTTCGAGGTGTATTGTGCAGGGGAGCTCAGCCTCCTCCTGTTTGCAGAATAATTGAGCGGACGCTTGCGTGTTCGCGCGGGCCCCCGGGACACACTCCCGGGCGGCCGGCTGCTCAGCTCTAGTTGACGCAGCTCCCTGGTTGATCCTGCCAGTAGTCATATGCTTGTCTCAAAGATTAAGCCATGCATGTCTCAGTACAAGCCGCATTAAGGTGAAACCGCGAATGGCTCATTAAATCAGTTATGGTTCCTTAGATCGTACCCACGTTACTTGGATAACTGTGGTAATTCTAGAGCTAATACATGCAAACAGAGTCCCGACCAGAGATGGAAGGGACGCTTTTATTAGATCAAAACCAATCGGTCGGCTCGTCCGGTCCGTTTGCCTTGGTGACTCTGAATAACTTTGGGCTGATCGCACGGTCCTCGTACCGGCGACGCATCTTTCAAATGTCTGCCTTATCAACTGTCGATGGTAGGTTCTGCGCCTACCATGGTTGTAACGGGTAACGGGGAATCAGGGTTCGATTCCGGAGAGGGAGCCTGAGAAACGGCTACCACATCCAAGGAAGGCAGCAGGCGCGCAAATTACCCACTCCCGGCACGGGGAGGTAGTGACGAAAAATAACGATACGGGACTCATCCGAGGCCCCGTAATCGGAATGAGTACACTTTAAATCCTTTAACGAGTATCTATTGGAGGGCAAGTCTGGTGCCAGCAGCCGCGGTAATTCCAGCTCCAATAGCGTATATTAAAGTTGTTGCGGTTAAAAAGCTCGTAGTTGGATTTGTGTCCCACGCTGTTGGTTCACCGCCCGTCGGTGTTTAACTGGCATGTATCGTGGGACGTCCTGCCGGTGGGGCGAGCTGAAGGCGTGCGACGCGCCTCGTGCGTGCTCGTGCGTCCCGAGGCGGACCCCGTTGCAATCCTACCAGGGTGCTCTTGAGTGAGTGTCTCGGTGGGCCGGCACGTTTACTTTGAACAAATTAGAGTGCTTAAAGCAGGCAAGCCCGCCTGAATACTGTGTGCATGGAATAATGGAATAGGACCTCGGTTCTATTTTGTTGGTTTTCGGAACCCGAGGTAATGATTAATAGGGACAGGCGGGGGCATTCGTATTGCGACGTTAGAGGTGAAATTCTTGGATCGTCGCAAGACGAACAGAAGCGAAAGCATTTGCCAAGTATGTTTTCATTAATCAAGAACGAAAGTTAGAGGTTCGAAGGCGATCAGATACCGCCCTAGTTCTAACCATAAACGATGCCAGCCAGCGATCCGCCGCAGTTCCTCCGATGACTCGGCGGGCAGCCTCCGGGAAACCAAAGCTTTTGGGTTCCGGGGGAAGTATGGTTGCAAAGCTGAAACTTAAAGGAATTGACGGAAGGGCACCACCAGGAGTGGAGCCTGCGGCTTAATTTGACTCAACACGGGAAACCTCACCAGGCCCGGACACCGGAAGGATTGACAGATTGATAGCTCTTTCTTGATTCGGTGGGTGGTGGTGCATGGCCGTTCTTAGTTGGTGGAGCGATTTGTCTGGTTAATTCCGATAACGAACGAGACTCTAGCCTGCTAACTAGTCGCGTGACATCCTTCGTGCTGTCAGCGATTACTTTTCTTCTTAGAGGGACAGGCGGCTTCTAGCCGCACGAGATTGAGCAATAACAGGTCTGTGATGCCCTTAGATGTTCTGGGCCGCACGCGCGCTACACTGAAGGAATCAGCGTGTCTTCCTAGGCCGAAAGGTCGGGGTAACCCGCTGAACCTCCTTCGTGCTAGGGATTGGGGCTTGCAATTGTTCCCCATGAACGAGGAATTCCCAGTAAGCGCGAGTCATAAGCTCGCGTTGATTACGTCCCTGCCCTTTGTACACACCGCCCGTCGCTACTACCGATTGAATGATTTAGTGAGGTCTTCGGACTGGTACGCGGCATTGACTCTGTCGTTGCCGATGCTACCGGAAAGATGACCAAACTTGATCATTTAGAGGAAGTAAAAGTCGTAACAAGGTTTCCGTAGGTGAACCTGCGGAAGGATCATTACCGACTAGACTGCATGTCTTTCGATGTGCGTGTCGTGTCGCGCAACACGCTACCTGTACGGCTCGCAGTAGCCGTGCGCCGCGTGCGGAACCACGCGTGCTTCTCAAAACTAACGCCAATGTTGTGTGGTACGAGCGCTGAAGCGCTGGAGCGGCTGGCCTGCGGCACCTGGCGCCTGGCGCCGGTTTTGAATGACTTTCGCCCGACTGCCTGTCCGCTCCGGTGTGGAGCCGTACGACGCCCATCGGCCGTGAGGCTGTTGGACACAGAACGCTTGAACAGGGGCCGCCACACGCCTACGTCCCGCCTATGCAACTGTCTTGAAAGAGACAGTGGAAACTAAGAAAAGATCACCCAGGACGGTGGATCACTCGGCTCGTGGGTCGATGAAGAACGCAGCAAATTGCGCGTCGACATGTGAACTGCAGGACACATGAACATCGACGTTTCGAACGCACATTGCGGTCCATGGATTCCGTTCCCGGGCCACGTCTGGCTGAGGGTCGGCTACGTATACTGAAGCGCGCGGCGTTTGCCCCGCTTCGCAGACCTGGGAGCGTCGCGGCCGCCTGTGGGGCCGGCCGCGCCTCCTTAAACGTGCGATGCGCGCCCGTCGCCTGGCGGTTCGCATACCGGTACTTACTCGGTAGCGTGCACAGCCGGCTGGCGGTGTGGCGTGCGACACCTCGTACAACGACCTCAGAGCAGGCGAGACTACCCGCTGAATTTAAGCATATTACTAAGCGGAGGAAAAGAAACTAACAAGGATTCCCCCAGTAGCGGCGAGCGAACAGGGAAGAGTCCAGCACCGAACCCCGCAGGCTGCCGCCTGTCGTGGCATGTGGTGTTTGGGAGGGTCCACTACCCCGACGCCTCGCGCCGAGCCCAAGTCCAACTTGAATGAGGCCACGGCCCGTAGAGGGTGCCAGGCCCGTAGCGGCCGGTGCGAGCGTCGGCGGGACCTCTCCTTCGAGTCGGGTTGCTTGAGAGTGCAGCTCCAAGTGGGTGGTAAACTCCATCTGAGACTAAATATGACCACGAGACCGATAGCGAACAAGTACCGTGAGGGAAAGTTGAAAAGAACTTTGAAGAGAGAGTTCAAAAGTACGTGAAACCGTTCTGGGGTAAACGTGAGAAGTCCGAAAGGTCGAACGGGTGAGATTCACGCCCATCCGGCCACTGGCCTCCGCCCTCGGCAGATGGGGCCGGCCGCCCGCGCGGAGCAATCCGCGGCGGGGTCGTGTCCGGTTGCCTTTCCACTCGCCGCGGGGTGGGGCCGTTCCGGTGTGCGGTGGGCCGCACTTCTCCCCTAGTAGGACGTCGCGACCCGCTGGGTGCCGGCCTACGGCCCGGGTGCGCAGCCTGTCCTTCCGCGGGCCTCGGTTCGCGTCTGTTGGGCAGAGCCCCGGTGTCCTGGCTGGCTGCCCGGCGGTATATCTGGAGGAGTCGATTCGCCCCTTTGGGCGCTCGGGCTCCCGGCAAGCGCGCGCGGTTCTTCCCGGATGACGGACCTACCTGGCCCGGCCCCGGACCCGCGCCGCTGTTGGCTCGGGATGCTCTCGGGCGGAATAATCGCTCCCGTCAGCGGCGCTTCAGCTTTGGACAATTTCACGACCCGTCTTGAAACACGGACCAAGGAGTCTAACATGTGCGCGAGTCATTGGGCTGTACGAAACCTAAAGGCGTAATGAAAGTGAAGGTCTCGCCTTGCGCGGGCCGAGGGAGGATGGGGCTTCCCCGCCCTTCACGGGGCGGCGGCCTCCGCACTCCCGGGGCGTCTCGTCCTCATTGCGAGGTGAGGCGCACCTAGAGCGTACACGTTGGGACCCGAAAGATGGTGAACTATGCCTGGCCAGGACGAAGTCAGGGGAAACCCTGATGGAGGTCCGTAGCGATTCTGACGTGCAAATCGATCGTCGGAGCTGGGTATAGGGGCGAAAGACTAATCGAACCATCTAGTAGCTGGTTCCCTCCGAAGTTTCCCTCAGGATAGCTGGTGCTCGTACGAGTCTCATCCGGTAAAGCGAATGATTAGAGGCCTTGGGGCCGAAACGACCTCAACCTATTCTCAAACTTTAAATGGGTGAGATCTCCGGCTTGCTTGATATGCTGAAGCCGCGAGCAAACGACTCGGATCGG
>NW_026047391.1:215000-217500 GCF_023864345.2 Schistocerca serialis cubense
TGTGCCTTAACCTAACCCGTATTGTGCCTTAACCTAACCCGTATTGTGCCTTAACCTAACCCGTATTGTGCCTTAACCTAACCCGTATTGTGCCTTAACCTAACCCGTATTGTGCCTTAACCTAACCCGTATTGTGCCTTAACCTAACCCGTATTGTGCCTTAACCTAACCCGTATTGTGCCTTAACCTAACCCGTATTGTGCCTTAACCTAACCCGTATTGTGCCTTAACCTAACCCGTATTGTGCCTTAACCTAACCCGTATTGTGCCTTAACCTAACCCGTATTGTGCCTTAACCTAACCCGTATTCTGCCTTAACCTAACCCGTGTTGTGCCTTAACCTAACCCGTGTTGTGCCTTAACCTAACCTGTGTTGTGCCTTAACCTAACCCGTGTTGTGCCTTAACCTAACCCGTGTTGTGCCTTAACCTAACCTATGTTGCGCCTTAACCTACCCTATATTGTACCTTAACCTAACCTATATTGTACCTTAACCTAACCTATGTTGCGCCTTAACCTAACCTATGTTGCGCCTTAACCTAACCTATGTTGCGCCTTAACCTAACCTATGTTGCGCCTTAACCTAACCTATGTTGCGCCTTAACCTAACCTATGTTGCGCCTTAACCTAACCTATGTTGCGCCTTAACCTAACCTATGTTGCGCCTTAACCTAACCTATGTTGCGCCTTAACCTAACCTATGTTGCGCCTTAACCTAACCTATGTTGCGCCTTAACCCAACACACGTTGCGCCTTAACCCAACACACGTTGCGCCTTAACCCAACACACGTTGCGCCTTAACCCAACACACGTTGCGCCTTAACCCAACACACGTTGCGCCTTAACCCAACACACGTTGCGCCTTAACCCAACACACGTTGCGCCTTAACCCAACACACGTTGCGCCTTAACCCAACACACGTTGCGCCTTAACCCAACACACGTTGCGCCTTAACCCAACACACGTTGCGCCTTAACCCAACACACGTTGGGCCTTAACCCAACACACGTTGGGCCTTAACCCAACACACGTTGGGCCTTAACCCAACACACGTTGGGCCTTAACCCAACACACGTTGGGCCTTAACCCAACACACGTTGGGCCTTAACCCAACACACGTTGGGCCTTAACCCAACACACGTTGGGCCTTAACCCAACACACGTTGGGCCTTAACCCAACACACGTTGGGCCTTAACCCAACACACGTTGGGCCTTAACCCAACACACGTTGGGCCTTAACCCAACACACGTTGGGCCTTAACCCAACACACGTTGGGCCTTAACCTGCTCTGTAATTGTCATACGACGCGTTAAATTAGTGTAGTGTTGCCTAACTGCAACCCCCGCAATATAGTTTGCTACTCGCACTGCCCGGTCCCCAGAGTATCGCTTCATGTTAAACACCTTGCAGCTATACACTGTAATGCGGATGGCAGCAGGACGTACATGCTCAATGCCCTTCGCAGTTGTTCATTGGCATTCGCATGGCGAAGCACAGCCTACGTTGTGGTACGGCTTGTGTCAACTGTCCGCTGATGTTGTACGTCCAAATCACACACTGTACTGCACATTGGTCCTCATGTACTGAATGATACATCGTGGTACATGTGTGACCGTACCACGACTGCGCCAACAACGGCGAACCATACGGTCCAAATATTGTGCACTCAGCTACATGTCGTCTCCCTATAAGAGCTGGATTGCAGTATGGTATGCCGTGGATGGCGATCGGCATGAGCCGTCTGTTGATGTAGTGGCGCGTGTTGTCAGACGTAGTCGTCTCTTCTCACACACCGTGATAGCATGGTGCACTGCGTTCCACATCTGCGACATGCGACAGAGGCCGGTTGACAGTCGTTCGCGCAATGGACATCGCATACGTACGGGGGCCACCTTCCACGTGTTCGCGAAGCGTGCACATGTTGTTGCGTGTATGTGGGCAGACATAGTGTGTCGTGACACCTGACACAGGCATGCAACAATCGTTGAATTTGCAAATGGCGATGGACGTCTACGTTTGCTGGTGACGTTACGCAAATGAAGAACTGGTAAACCGTTGTGGTGCGGTTGTTCTCGCTAGAGGTGAATCAGTGATGGCGACGATCGGTTGAGCTACCAACCGGTTGTTTCAGCGATACCCACCATGCCCACGAACGTGAATGGCATGTGGGTGTGAAGCGATACGCGGCGGTGGCTGGGTGGGACCGTCCCCGGCCGGTGAGGGGGGGGCCTCCCGGCGTGCTGGCCGCGCGGTGCGTGGGCGCACGCGCTACAGCCGGCTGGTGGGGGCGGCCAGTGGCAGGCGCGCCGGCCGACGGAGGCGGCAGGCGGCGTAGCTGCGCGCCGGCGCACCCTGCACGCGGCGCCGTGCGGCCAAAGTAGGTCCTCGCGGGCCCGGTGCGAAGCGCGGTGGACATCTGCAGTGTGCTGGTCCGATTGAGGACTGTGTGCGCTGAGGATGCGCCGCCGCCCGGCGCTCGGCGCCGCGACGCCGTCT
>NW_026047391.1:227500-230000 GCF_023864345.2 Schistocerca serialis cubense
ACCTAACCCGTGTTGTGCCTTAACCTAACCTATGTTGCGCCTTAACCTACCCTATATTGTACCTTAACCTAACCTATATTGTACCTTAACCTAACCTATGTTGCGCCTTAACCTAACCTATGTTGCGCCTTAACCTAACCTATGTTGCGCCTTAACCTAACCTATGTTGCGCCTTAACCTAACCTATGTTGCGCCTTAACCTAACCTATGTTGCGCCTTAACCTAACCTATGTTGCGCCTTAACCTAACCTATGTTGCGCCTTAACCTAACCTATGTTGCGCCTTAACCTAACCTATGTTGCGCCTTAACCTAACCTATGTTGCGCCTTAACCCAACACACGTTGCGCCTTAACCCAACACACGTTGCGCCTTAACCCAACACACGTTGCGCCTTAACCCAACACACGTTGCGCCTTAACCCAACACACGTTGCGCCTTAACCCAACACACGTTGCGCCTTAACCCAACACACGTTGCGCCTTAACCCAACACACGTTGCGCCTTAACCCAACACACGTTGCGCCTTAACCCAACACACGTTGCGCCTTAACCCAACACACGTTGCGCCTTAACCCAACACACGTTGCGCCTTAACCCAACACACGTTGGGCCTTAACCCAACACACGTTGGGCCTTAACCCAACACACGTTGGGCCTTAACCCAACACACGTTGGGCCTTAACCCAACACACGTTGGGCCTTAACCCAACACACGTTGGGCCTTAACCCAACACACGTTGGGCCTTAACCCAACACACGTTGGGCCTTAACCCAACACACGTTGGGCCTTAACCCAACACACGTTGGGCCTTAACCCAACACACGTTGGGCCTTAACCCAACACACGTTGGGCCTTAACCCAACACACGTTGGGCCTTAACCCAACACACGTTGGGCCTTAACCTGCTCTGTAATTGTCATACGACGCGTTAAATTAGTGTAGTGTTGCCTAACTGCAACCCCCGCAATATAGTTTGCTACTCGCACTGCCCGGTCCCCAGAGTATCGCTTCATGTTAAACACCTTGCAGCTATACACTGTAATGCGGATGGCAGCAGGACGTACATGCTCAATGCCCTTCGCAGTTGTTCATTGGCATTCGCATGGCGAAGCACAGCCTACGTTGTGGTACGGCTTGTGTCAACTGTCCGCTGATGTTGTACGTCCAAATCACACACTGTACTGCACATTGGTCCTCATGTACTGAATGATACATCGTGGTACATGTGTGACCGTACCACGACTGCGCCAACAACGGCGAACCATACGGTCCAAATATTGTGCACTCAGCTACATGTCGTCTCCCTATAAGAGCTGGATTGCAGTATGGTATGCCGTGGATGGCGATCGGCATGAGCCGTCTGTTGATGTAGTGGCGCGTGTTGTCAGACGTAGTCGTCTCTTCTCACACACCGTGATAGCATGGTGCACTGCGTTCCACATCTGCGACATGCGACAGAGGCCGGTTGACAGTCGTTCGCGCAATGGACATCGCATACGTACGGGGGCCACCTTCCACGTGTTCGCGAAGCGTGCACATGTTGTTGCGTGTATGTGGGCAGACATAGTGTGTCGTGACACCTGACACAGGCATGCAACAATCGTTGAATTTGCAAATGGCGATGGACGTCTACGTTTGCTGGTGACGTTACGCAAATGAAGAACTGGTAAACCGTTGTGGTGCGGTTGTTCTCGCTAGAGGTGAATCAGTGATGGCGACGATCGGTTGAGCTACCAACCGGTTGTTTCAGCGATACCCACCATGCCCACGAACGTGAATGGCATGTGGGTGTGAAGCGATACGCGGCGGTGGCTGGGTGGGACCGTCCCCGGCCGGTGAGGGGGGGCCTCCCGGCGTGCTGGCCGCGCGGTGCGTGGGCGCACGCGCTACAGCCGGCTGGTGGGGGCGGCCAGTGGCAGGCGCGCCGGCCGACGGAGGCGGCAGGCGGCGTAGCTGCGCGCCGGCGCACCCTGCACGCGGCGCCGTGCGGCCAAAGTAGGTCCTCGCGGGCCCGGTGCGAAGCGCGGTGGACATCTGCAGTGTGCTGGTCCGATTGAGGACTGTGTGCGCTGAGGATGCGCCGCCGCCCGGCGCTCGGCGCCGCGACGCCGTCTGCTGCTCGGTCGCCTCTGCGGTTCTCGCAGGTGGATTGTATCGCAGCTGTGCGGACGTGTTGGCGCGTGCGCTGTGCTGGGAGAGTTCGCTTCGGCACCCAAGTGGGGCTTTTGTCCTTCTGTGGCGCTGGCGTTGGAGCTGCCGGCCACCGTAGGTGGCGCGTGTTGTCTCCCGCCGGCAATGCCACGACAGCACGCTCCCGGGCCTCTGTCGGCAGCGGCAAGCTCAGTTGGGAGCACGGGTGGTCGCACCTAAAGCGTCTACTCGCCAAACTCCGGGCGATTGCGCCTCTCTCGAACCCGACCAAGTACTTAGGACGGCGCTGCGCGCCGCCGGGACCTGAGAGGGTTTCGAGGTGTATTGTGCAGGGGAGCTCAGCCTCC
>NW_026047391.1:240000-242500 GCF_023864345.2 Schistocerca serialis cubense
CTAACCCGTATTGTGCCTTAACCTAACCCGTATTGTGCCTTAACCTAACCCGTATTGTGCCTTAACCTAACCCGTATTGTGCCTTAACCTAACCCGTATTGTGCCTTAACCTAACCCGTATTGTGCCTTAACCTAACCCGTATTGTGCCTTAACCTAACCCGTATTGTGCCTTAACCTAACCCGTATTGTGCCTTAACCTAACCCGTATTGTGCCTTAACCTAACCCGTATTGTGCCTTAACCTAACCCGTATTGTGCCTTAACCTAACCCGTATTGTGCCTTAACCTAACCCGTATTGTGCCTTAACCTAACCCGTATTGTGCCTTAACCTAACCCGTATTGTGCCTTAACCTAACCCGTATTCTGCCTTAACCTAACCCGTGTTGTGCCTTAACCTAACCCGTGTTGTGCCTTAACCTAACCTGTGTTGTGCCTTAACCTAACCCGTGTTGTGCCTTAACCTAACCCGTGTTGTGCCTTAACCTAACCTATGTTGCGCCTTAACCTACCCTATATTGTACCTTAACCTAACCTATATTGTACCTTAACCTAACCTATGTTGCGCCTTAACCTAACCTATGTTGCGCCTTAACCTAACCTATGTTGCGCCTTAACCTAACCTATGTTGCGCCTTAACCTAACCTATGTTGCGCCTTAACCTAACCTATGTTGCGCCTTAACCTAACCTATGTTGCGCCTTAACCTAACCTATGTTGCGCCTTAACCTAACCTATGTTGCGCCTTAACCTAACCTATGTTGCGCCTTAACCTAACCTATGTTGCGCCTTAACCTAACCTATGTTGCGCCTTAACCCAACACACGTTGCGCCTTAACCCAACACACGTTGCGCCTTAACCCAACACACGTTGCGCCTTAACCCAACACACGTTGCGCCTTAACCCAACACACGTTGCGCCTTAACCCAACACACGTTGCGCCTTAACCCAACACACGTTGCGCCTTAACCCAACACACGTTGCGCCTTAACCCAACACACGTTGCGCCTTAACCCAACACACGTTGCGCCTTAACCCAACACACGTTGCGCCTTAACCCAACACACGTTGCGCCTTAACCCAACACACGTTGGGCCTTAACCCAACACACGTTGGGCCTTAACCCAACACACGTTGGGCCTTAACCCAACACACGTTGGGCCTTAACCCAACACACGTTGGGCCTTAACCCAACACACGTTGGGCCTTAACCCAACACACGTTGGGCCTTAACCCAACACACGTTGGGCCTTAACCCAACACACGTTGGGCCTTAACCCAACACACGTTGGGCCTTAACCCAACACACGTTGGGCCTTAACCCAACACACGTTGGGCCTTAACCTGCTCTGTAATTGTCATACGACGCGTTAAATTAGTGTAGTGTTGCCTAACTGCAACCCCCGCAATATAGTTTGCTACTCGCACTGCCCGGTCCCCAGAGTATCGCTTCATGTTAAACACCTTGCAGCTATACACTGTAATGCGGATGGCAGCAGGACGTACATGCTCAATGCCCTTCGCAGTTGTTCATTGGCATTCGCATGGCGAAGCACAGCCTACGTTGTGGTACGGCTTGTGTCAACTGTCCGCTGATGTTGTACGTCCAAATCACACACTGTACTGCACATTGGTCCTCATGTACTGAATGATACATCGTGGTACATGTGTGACCGTACCACGACTGCGCCAACAACGGCGAACCATACGGTCCAAATATTGTGCACTCAGCTACATGTCGTCTCCCTATAAGAGCTGGATTGCAGTATGGTATGCCGTGGATGGCGATCGGCATGAGCCGTCTGTTGATGTAGTGGCGCGTGTTGTCAGACGTAGTCGTCTCTTCTCACACACCGTGATAGCATGGTGCACTGCGTTCCACATCTGCGACATGCGACAGAGGCCGGTTGACAGTCGTTCGCGCAATGGACATCGCATACGTACGGGGGCCACCTTCCACGTGTTCGCGAAGCGTGCACATGTTGTTGCGTGTATGTGGGCAGACATAGTGTGTCGTGACACCTGACACAGGCATGCAACAATCGTTGAATTTGCAAATGGCGATGGACGTCTACGTTTGCTGGTGACGTTACGCAAATGAAGAACTGGTAAACCGTTGTGGTGCGGTTGTTCTCGCTAGAGGTGAATCAGTGATGGCGACGATCGGTTGAGCTACCAACCGGTTGTTTCAGCGATACCCACCATGCCCACGAACGTGAATGGCATGTGGGTGTGAAGCGATACGCGGCGGTGGCTGGGTGGGACCGTCCCCGGCCGGTGAGGGGGGGCCTCCCGGCGTGCTGGCCGCGCGGTGCGTGGGCGCACGCGCTACAGCCGGCTGGTGGGGGCGGCCAGTGGCAGGCGCGCCGGCCGACGGAGGCGGCAGGCGGCGTAGCTGCGCGCCGGCGCACCCTGCACGCGGCGCCGTGCGGCCAAAGTAGGTCCTCGCGGGCCCGGTGCGAAGCGCGGTGGACATCTGCAGTGTGCTGGTCCGATTGAGGA
>NW_026047391.1:252500-255000 GCF_023864345.2 Schistocerca serialis cubense
CCCCCCCCCCCCCAAAACACCTTTCCTTACAACAATGTGTACCTTAACCTAACCCATATTGTGCCTTAACCTAACCCATATTGTGCCTTAACCTAACCCATATTGTGCCTTAACCTAACCCATATTGTGCCTTAACCTAACCCATATTGTGCCTTAACCTAACCCGTATTGTGCCTTAACCTAACCCGTATTGTGCCTTAACCTAACCCGTATTGTGCCTTAACCTAACCCGTATTGTGCCTTAACCTAACCCGTATTGTGCCTTAACCTAACCCGTATTGTGCCTTAACCTAACCCGTATTGTGCCTTAACCTAACCCGTATTGTGCCTTAACCTAACCCGTATTGTGCCTTAACCTAACCCGTATTGTGCCTTAACCTAACCCGTATTGTGCCTTAACCTAACCCGTATTGTGCCTTAACCTAACCCGTATTGTGCCTTAACCTAACCCGTATTGTGCCTTAACCTAACCCGTATTGTGCCTTAACCTAACCCGTATTCTGCCTTAACCTAACCCGTGTTGTGCCTTAACCTAACCCGTGTTGTGCCTTAACCTAACCTGTGTTGTGCCTTAACCTAACCCGTGTTGTGCCTTAACCTAACCCGTGTTGTGCCTTAACCTAACCTATGTTGCGCCTTAACCTACCCTATATTGTACCTTAACCTAACCTATATTGTACCTTAACCTAACCTATGTTGCGCCTTAACCTAACCTATGTTGCGCCTTAACCTAACCTATGTTGCGCCTTAACCTAACCTATGTTGCGCCTTAACCTAACCTATGTTGCGCCTTAACCTAACCTATGTTGCGCCTTAACCTAACCTATGTTGCGCCTTAACCTAACCTATGTTGCGCCTTAACCTAACCTATGTTGCGCCTTAACCTAACCTATGTTGCGCCTTAACCTAACCTATGTTGCGCCTTAACCCAACACACGTTGCGCCTTAACCCAACACACGTTACGCCTTAACCCAACACACGTTGCGCCTTAACCCAACACACGTTGCGCCTTAACCCAACACACGTTGCGCCTTAACCCAACACACGTTGCGCCTTAACCCAACACACGTTGCGCCTTAACCCAACACACGTTGCGCCTTAACCCAACACACGTTGCGCCTTAACCCAACACACGTTGCGCCTTAACCCAACACACGTTGGGCCTTAACCCAACACACGTTGGGCCTTAACCCAACACACGTTGGGCCTTAACCCAACACACGTTGGGCCTTAACCCAACACACGTTGGGCCTTAACCCAACACACGTTGGGCCTTAACCCAACACACGTTGGGCCTTAACCCAACACACGTTGGGCCTTAACCCAACACACGTTGGGCCTTAACCCAACACACGTTGGGCCTTAACCCAACACACGTTGGGCCTTAACCCAACACACGTTGGGCCTTAACCCAACACACGTTGGGCCTTAACCCAACACACGTTGGGCCTTAACCTGCTCTGTAATTGTCATACGACGCGTTAAATTAGTGTAGTGTTGCCTAACTGCAACCCCCGCAATATAGTTTGCTACTCGCACTGCCCGGTCCCCAGAGTATCGCTTCATGTTAAACACCTTGCAGCTATACACTGTAATGCGGATGGCAGCAGGACGTACATGCTCAATGCCCTTCGCAGTTGTTCATTGGCATTCGCATGGCGAAGCACAGCCTACGTTGTGGTACGGCTTGTGTCAACTGTCCGCTGATGTTGTACGTCCAAATCACACACTGTACTGCACATTGGTCCTCATGTACTGAATGATACATCGTGGTACATGTGTGACCGTACCACGACTGCGCCAACAACGGCGAACCATACGGTCCAAATATTGTGCACTCAGCTACATGTCGTCTCCCTATAAGAGCTGGATTGCAGTATGGTATGCCGTGGATGGCGATCGGCATGAGCCGTCTGTTGATGTAGTGGCGCGTGTTGTCAGACGTAGTCGTCTCTTCTCACACACCGTGATAGCATGGTGCACTGCGTTCCACATCTGCGACATGCGACAGAGGCCGGTTGACAGTCGTTCGCGCAATGGACATCGCATACGTACGGGGGCCACCTTCCACGTGTTCGCGAAGCGTGCACATGTTGTTGCGTGTATGTGGGCAGACATAGTGTGTCGTGACACCTGACACAGGCATGCAACAATCGTTGAATTTGCAAATGGCGATGGACGTCTACGTTTGCTGGTGACGTTACGCAAATGAAGAACTGGTAAACCGTTGTGGTGCGGTTGTTCTCGCTAGAGGTGAATCAGTGATGGCGACGATCGGTTGAGCTACCAACCGGTTGTTTCAGCGATACCCACCATGCCCACGAACGTGAATGGCATGTGGGTGTGAAGCGAAACGCGGCGGTGGCTGGGTGGGACCGTCCCCGGCCGGTGAGGGGGGGCCTCCCGGCGTGCTGGCCGCGCGGTGCGTGGGCGCACGCGCTACAGCCGGCTGGTGGGGGCGGCCAGTGGCAGGCGCGCCGGCCGACGGAGGCGGCAGGC
>NW_026047391.1:265000-267500 GCF_023864345.2 Schistocerca serialis cubense
TATGAGCCAAAGGTGCACCCTGACGTGGCAAATCAGATGATGCCGCAGTCATTTACTTACGATAATCACAATCAACAAACTGCCGCCCCCCCCCCCCCAAAACACCTTTCCTTACAACAATGTGTACCTTAACCTAACCCATATTGTGCCTTAACCTAACCCATATTGTGCCTTAACCTAACCCATATTGTGCCTTAACCTAACCCGTATTGTGCCTTAACCTAACCCGTATTGTGCCTTAACCTAACCCGTATCGTGCCTTAACCTAACCCGTATTGTGCCTTAACCTAACCCGTATTGTGCCTTAACCTAACCCGTATTGTGCCTTAACCTAACCCGTATTGTGCCTTAACCTAACCCGTATTGTGCCTTAACCTAACCCGTATTGTGCCTTAACCTAACCCGTATTGTGCCTTAACCTAACCCGTATTGTGCCTTAACCTAACCCGTATTGTGCCTTAACCTAACCCGTATTGTGCCTTAACCTAACCCGTATTGTGCCTTAACCTAACCCGTATTGTGCCTTAACCTAACCCGTATTGTGCCTTAACCTAACCCGTATTCTGCCTTAACCTAACCCGTGTTGTGCCTTAACCTAACCCGTGTTGTGCCTTAACCTAACCTGTGTTGTGCCTTAACCTAACCCGTGTTGTGCCTTAACCTAACCCGTGTTGTGCCTTAACCTAACCTATGTTGCGCCTTAACCTACCCTATATTGTACCTTAACCTAACCTATATTGTACCTTAACCTAACCTATGTTGCGCCTTAACCTAACCTATGTTGCGCCTTAACCTAACCTATGTTGCGCCTTAACCTAACCTATGTTGCGCCTTAACCTAACCTATGTTGCGCCTTAACCTAACCTATGTTGCGCCTTAACCTAACCTATGTTGCGCCTTAACCTAACCTATGTTGCGCCTTAACCTAACCTATGTTGCGCCTTAACCTAACCTATGTTGCGCCTTAACCTAACCTATGTTGCGCCTTAACCTAACCTATGTTGCGCCTTAACCTAACCTATGTTGCGCCTTAACCCAACACACGTTGCGCCTTAACCCAACACACGTTGCGCCTTAACCCAACACACGTTGCGCCTTAACCCAACACACGTTGCGCCTTAACCCAACACACGTTGCGCCTTAACCCAACACACGTTGCGCCTTAACCCAACACACGTTGCGCCTTAACCCAACACACGTTGCGCCTTAACCCAACACACGTTGCGCCTTAACCCAACACACGTTGCGCCTTAACCCAACACACGTTGCGCCTTAACCCAACACACGTTGGGCCTTAACCCAACACACGTTGGGCCTTAACCCAACACACGTTGGGCCTTAACCCAACACACGTTGGGCCTTAACCCAACACACGTTGGGCCTTAACCCAACACACGTTGGGCCTTAACCCAACACACGTTGGGCCTTAACCCAACACACGTTGGGCCTTAACCCAACACACGTTGGGCCTTAACCCAACACACGTTGGGCCTTAACCCAACACACGTTGGGCCTTAACCCAACACACGTTGGGCCTTAACCTGCTCTGTAATTGTCATACGACGCGTTAAATTAGTGTAGTGTTGCCTAACTGCAACCCCCGCAATATAGTTTGCTACTCGCACTGCCCGGTCCCCAGAGTATCGCTTCATGTTAAACACCTTGCAGCTATACACTGTAATGCGGATGGCAGCAGGACGTACATGCTCAATGCCCTTCGCAGTTGTTCATTGGCATTCGCATGGCGAAGCACAGCCTACGTTGTGGTACGGCTTGTGTCAACTGTCCGCTGATGTTGTACGTCCAAATCACACACTGTACTGCACATTGGTCCTCATGTACTGAATGATACATCGTGGTACATGTGTGACCGTACCACGACTGCGCCAACAACGGCGAACCATACGGTCCAAATATTGTGCACTCAGCTACATGTCGTCTCCCTATAAGAGCTGGATTGCAGTATGGTATGCCGTGGATGGCGATCGGCATGAGCCGTCTGTTGATGTAGTGGCGCGTGTTGTCAGACGTAGTCGTCTCTTCTCACACACCGTGATAGCATGGTGCACTGCGTTCCACATCTGCGACATGCGACAGAGGCCGGTTGACAGTCGTTCGCGCAATGGACATCGCATACGTACGGGGGCCACCTTCCACGTGTTCGCGAAGCGTGCACATGTTGTTGCGTGTATGTGGGCAGACATAGTGTGTCGTGACACCTGACACAGGCATGCAACAATCGTTGAATTTGCAAATGGCGATGGACGTCTACGTTTGCTGGTGACGTTACGCAAATGAAGAACTGGTAAACCGTTGTGGTGCGGTTGTTCTCGCTAGAGGTGAATCAGTGATGGCGACGATCGGTTGAGCTACCAACCGGTTGTTTCAGCGATACCCACCATGCCCACGAACGTGAATGGCATGTGGGTGTGAAGCGATACGCGGCGGTGGCTGGGTGGGACCGTCCCCGGCCGGTGAGGGGGGGCCTCCCGGCGTGCTG
>NW_026047391.1:277500-282500 GCF_023864345.2 Schistocerca serialis cubense
ATGTCCCACACAGGGGTGCACCCAACATCACAATACTGCCTCCTGTCACACCACACAAACAATGGCAGGAATGAAAGACACAGGTCTGCCACAAGCATGGAATCAGAGCGCCGCCTGTTATGAGCCAAAGGTGCACCCTGACGTGGCAAATCAGATGATGCCGCAGTCATTTACTTACGATAATCACAATCAACAAACTGCCGCCCCCCCCCCCCCCAAAACACCTTTCCTTACAACAATGTGTACCTTAACCTAACCCATATTGTGCCTTAACCTAACCCATATTGTGCCTTAACCTAACCCGTATTGTGCCTTAACCTAACCCGTATTGTGCCTTAACCTAACCCGTATTGTGCCTTAACCTAACCCGTATTGTGCCTTAACCTAACCCGTATTGTGCCTTAACCTAACCCGTATTGTGCCTTAACCTAACCCGTATTGTGCCTTAACCTAACCCGTATTGTGCCTTAACCTAACCCGTATTGTGCCTTAACCTAACCCGTATTGTGCCTTAACCTAACCCGTATTGTGCCTTAACCTAACCCGTATTGTGCCTTAACCTAACCCGTATTGTGCCTTAACCTAACCCGTATTGTGCCTTAACCTAACCCGTATTGTGCCTTAACCTAACCCGTATTGTGCCTTAACCTAACCCGTATTCTGCCTTAACCTAACCCGTGTTGTGCCTTAACCTAACCCGTGTTGTGCCTTAACCTAACCTGTGTTGTGCCTTAACCTAACCCGTGTTGTGCCTTAACCTAACCCGTGTTGTGCCTTAACCTAACCTATGTTGCGCCTTAACCTACCCTATATTGTACCTTAACCTAACCTATATTGTACCTTAACCTAACCTATGTTGCGCCTTAACCTAACCTATGTTGCGCCTTAACCTAACCTATGTTGCGCCTTAACCTAACCTATGTTGCGCCTTAACCTAACCTATGTTGCGCCTTAACCTAACCTATGTTGCGCCTTAACCTAACCTATGTTGCGCCTTAACCTAACCTATGTTGCGCCTTAACCTAACCTATGTTGCGCCTTAACCCAACCTATGTTGCGCCTTAACCCAACACACGTTGCGCCTTAACCCAACACACGTTGCGCCTTAACCCAACACACGTTGCGCCTTAACCCAACACACGTTGCGCCTTAACCCAACACACGTTGCGCCTTAACCCAACACACGTTGCGCCTTAACCCAACACACGTTGCGCCTTAACCCAACACACGTTGCGCCTTAACCCAACACACGTTGCGCCTTAACCCAACACACGTTGCGCCTTAACCCAACACACGTTGCGCCTTAACCCAACACACGTTGCGCCTTAACCCAACACACGTTGCGCCTTAACCCAACACACGTTGGGCCTTAACCCAACACACGTTGGGCCTTAACCCAACACACGTTGGGCCTTAACCCAACACACGTTGGGCCTTAACCCAACACACGTTGGGCCTTAACCCAACACACGTTGGGCCTTAACCCAACACACGTTGGGCCTTAACCCAACACACGTTGGGCCTTAACCCAACACACGTTGGGCCTTAACCCAACACACGTTGGGCCTTAACCCAACACACGTTGGGCCTTAACCCAACACACGTTGGGCCTTAACCCAACACACGTTGGGCCTTAACCTGCTCTGTAATTGTCATACGACGCGTTAAATTAGTGTAGTGTTGCCTAACTGCAACCCCCGCAATATAGTTTGCTACTCGCACTGCCCGGTCCCCAGAGTATCGCTTCATGTTAAACACCTTGCAGCTATACACTGTAATGCGGATGGCAGCAGGACGTACATGCTCAATGCCCTTCGCAGTTGTTCATTGGCATTCGCATGGCGAAGCACAGCCTACGTTGTGGTACGGCTTGTGTCAACTGTCCGCTGATGTTGTACGTCCAAATCACACACTGTACTGCACATTGGTCCTCATGTACTGAATGATACATCGTGGTACATGTGTGACCGTACCACGACTGCGCCAACAACGGCGAACCATACGGTCCAAATATTGTGCACTCAGCTACATGTCGTCTCCCTATAAGAGCTGGATTGCAGTATGGTATGCCGTGGATGGCGATCGGCATGAGCCGTCTGTTGATGTAGTGGCGCGTGTTGTCAGACGTAGTCGTCTCTTCTCACACACCGTGATAGCATGGTGCACTGCGTTCCACATCTGCGACATGCGACAGAGGCCGGTTGACAGTCGTTCGCGCAATGGACATCGCATACGTACGGGGGCCACCTTCCACGTGTTCGCGAAGCGTGCACATGTTGTTGCGTGTATGTGGGCAGACATAGTGTGTCGTGACACCTGACACAGGCATGCAACAATCGTTGAATTTGCAAATGGCGATGGACGTCTACGTTTGCTGGTGACGTTACGCAAATGAAGAACTGGTAAACCGTTGTGGTGCGGTTGTTCTCGCTAGAGGTGAATCAGTGATGGCGACGATCGGTTGAGCTACCAACCGGTTGTTTCAGCGATACCCACCATGCCCACGAACGTGAATGGCATGTGGGTGTGAAGCGATACGCGGCGGTGGCTGGGTGGGACCGTCCCCGGCCGGTGAGGGGGGGCCTCCCGGCGTGCTGGCCGCGCGGTGCGTGGGCGCACGCGCTACAGCCGGCTGGTGGGGGCGGCCAGTGGCAGGCGCGCCGGCCGACGGAGGCGGCAGGCGGCGTAGCTGCGCGCCGGCGCACCCTGCACGCGGCGCCGTGCGGCCAAAGTAGGTCCTCGCGGGCCCGGTGCGAAGCGCGGTGGACATCTGCAGTGTGCTGGTCCGATTGAGGACTGTGTGCGCTGAGGATGCGCCGCCGCCCGGCGCTCGGCGCCGCGACGCCGTCTGCTGCTCGGTCGCCTCTGCGGTTCTCGCAGGTGGATTGTATCGCAGCTGTGCGGACGTGTTGGCGCGTGCGCTGTGCTGGGAGAGTTCGCTTCGGCACCCAAGTGGGGCTTTTGTCCTTCTGTGGCGCTGGCGTTGGAGCTGCCGGCCACCGTAGGTGGCGCGTGTTGTCTCCCGCCGGCAATGCCACGACAGCACGCTCCCGGGCCTCTGTCGGCAGCGGCAAGCTCAGTTGGGAGCACGGGTGGTCGCACCTAAAGCGTCTACTCGCCAAACTCCGGGCGATTGCGCCTCTCTCGAACCCGACCAAGTACTTAGGACGGCGCTGCGCGCCGCCGGGACCTGAGAGGGTTTCGAGGTGTATTGTGCAGGGGAGCTCAGCCTCCTCCTGTTTGCAGAATAATTGAGCGGACGCTTGCGTGTTCGCGCGGGCCCCCGGGACACACTCCCGGGCGGCCGGCTGCTCAGCTCTAGTTGACGCAGCTCCCTGGTTGATCCTGCCAGTAGTCATATGCTTGTCTCAAAGATTAAGCCATGCATGTCTCAGTACAAGCCGCATTAAGGTGAAACCGCGAATGGCTCATTAAATCAGTTATGGTTCCTTAGATCGTACCCACGTTACTTGGATAACTGTGGTAATTCTAGAGCTAATACATGCAAACAGAGTCCCGACCAGAGATGGAAGGGACGCTTTTATTAGATCAAAACCAATCGGTCGGCTCGTCCGGTCCGTTTGCCTTGGTGACTCTGAATAACTTTGGGCTGATCGCACGGTCCTCGTACCGGCGACGCATCTTTCAAATGTCTGCCTTATCAACTGTCGATGGTAGGTTCTGCGCCTACCATGGTTGTAACGGGTAACGGGGAATCAGGGTTCGATTCCGGAGAGGGAGCCTGAGAAACGGCTACCACATCCAAGGAAGGCAGCAGGCGCGCAAATTACCCACTCCCGGCACGGGGAGGTAGTGACGAAAAATAACGATACGGGACTCATCCGAGGCCCCGTAATCGGAATGAGTACACTTTAAATCCTTTAACGAGTATCTATTGGAGGGCAAGTCTGGTGCCAGCAGCCGCGGTAATTCCAGCTCCAATAGCGTATATTAAAGTTGTTGCGGTTAAAAAGCTCGTAGTTGGATTTGTGTCCCACGCTGTTGGTTCACCGCCCGTCGGTGTTTAACTGGCATGTATCGTGGGACGTCCTGCCGGTGGGGCGAGCTGAAGGCGTGCGACGCGCCTCGTGCGTGCTCGTGCGTCCCGAGGCGGACCCCGTTGCAATCCTACCAGGGTGCTCTTGAGTGAGTGTCTCGGTGGGCCGGCACGTTTACTTTGAACAAATTAGAGTGCTTAAAGCAGGCAAGCCCGCCTGAATACTGTGTGCATGGAATAATGGAATAGGACCTCGGTTCTATTTTGTTGGTTTTCGGAACCCGAGGTAATGATTAATAGGGACAGGCGGGGGCATTCGTATTGCGACGTTAGAGGTGAAATTCTTGGATCGTCGCAAGACGAACAGAAGCGAAAGCATTTGCCAAGTATGTTTTCATTAATCAAGAACGAAAGTTAGAGGTTCGAAGGCGATCAGATACCGCCCTAGTTCTAACCATAAACGATGCCAGCCAGCGATCCGCCGCAGTTCCTCCGATGACTCGGCGGGCAGCCTCCGGGAAACCAAAGCTTTTGGGTTCCGGGGGAAGTATGGTTGCAAAGCTGAAACTTAAAGGAATTGACGGAAGGGCACCACCAGGAGTGGAGCCTGCGGCTTAATTTGACTCAACACGGGAAACCTCACCAGGCCCGGACACCGGAAGGATTGACAGATTGATAGCTCTTTCTTGATTCGGTGGGTGGTGGTGCATGGCCGTTCTTAGTTGGTGGAGCGATTTGTCTGGTTAATTCCGATAACGAACGAGACTCTAGCCTGCTAACTAGTCGCGTGACATCCTTCGTGCTGTCAGCGATTACTTTTCTTCTTAGAGGGACAGGCGGCTTCTAGCCGCACGAGATTGAGCAATAACAGGTCTGTGATGCCCTTAGATGTTCTGGGCCGCACGCGCGCTACACTGAAGGAATCAGCGTGTCTTCCTAGGCCGAAAGGTCGGGGTAACCCGCTGAACCTCCTTCGTGCTAGGGATTGGGGCTTGCAATTGTT
>NW_026047391.1:285000-287500 GCF_023864345.2 Schistocerca serialis cubense
CAGCAGGACGGTGGCCATGGAAGTCGGAATCCGCTAAGGAGTGTGTAACAACTCACCTGCCGAAGCAACTAGCCCTGAAAATGGATGGCGCTGAAGCGTCGTGCCTATACTCGGCCGTCAGTCTGGCAGTCATGGCCGGTCCTTGCGGCCGGCCGCGAAGCCCTGACGAGTAGGAGGGTCGCGGCGGTGGGCGCAGAAGGGTCTGGGCGTGAGCCTGCCTGGAGCCGCCGTCGGTGCAGATCTTGGTGGTAGTAGCAAATACTCCAGCGAGGCCCTGGAGGGCTGACGCGGAGAAGGGTTTCGTGTGAACAGCCGTTGCACACGAGTCAGTCGATCCTAAGCCCTAGGAGAAATCCGATGTTGATGGGGGCCGTCATAGCATGATGCACTTTGTGCTGGCCCCCGTTGGGCGAAAGGGAATCCGGTTCCTATTCCGGAACCCGGCAGCGGAACCGATACAAGTCGGGCCCCTCTTTTAGAGATGCTCGTCGGGGTAACCCAAAAGGACCCGGAGACGCCGTCGGGAGATCGGGGAAGAGTTTTCTTTTCTGCATGAGCGTTCGAGTTCCCTGGAATCCTCTAGCAGGGAGATAGGGTTTGGAACGCGAAGAGCACCGCAGTTGCGGCGGTGTCCCGATCTTCCCCTCGGACCTTGAAAATCCGGGAGAGGGCCACGTGGAGGTGTCGCGCCGGTTCGTACCCATATCCGCAGCAGGTCTCCAAGGTGAAGAGCCTCTAGTCGATAGAATAATGTAGGTAAGGGAAGTCGGCAAATTGGATCCGTAACTTCGGGATAAGGATTGGCTCTGAGGATCGGGGCGTGTCGGGCTTGGTCGGGAAGTGGGTCAGCGCTAACGTGCCGGGCCTGGGCGAGGTGAGTGCCGTAGGGGTGCCGGTAAGTGCGGGCGTTTAGCGCGGGCGTGGTCTGCTCTCGCCGTCGGTTGGCCTCGTGCTGGCCGGCGGTGCAGGATGCGCGCGCCTGCGCGGCGTTCGCGCCCCGGTGCTTCAACCTGCGTGCAGGATCCGAGCTCGGTCCCGTGCCTTGGCCTCCCACGGATCTTCCTTGCTGCGAGGCCGCGTCCGCCTTAGCGTGCTCCTCCGGGGGCGCGCGGGTGCGCGGATTCTCTTCGGCCGCCATTCAACGATCAACTCAGAACTGGCACGGACTGGGGGAATCCGACTGTCTAATTAAAACAAAGCATTGCGATGGCCCTAGCGGGTGTTGACGCAATGTGATTTCTGCCCAGTGCTCTGAATGTCAACGTGAAGAAATTCAAGCAAGCGCGGGTAAACGGCGGGAGTAACTATGACTCGCTGATTTTTGCAGAGTGGAAGACCGCACCAGGGGCTTGGGGGGGTTACCAGCCCCCCCTCGCATTATCCCTTTATAGTTGGGGGCAGCCGACAAGAAACAAGGGATGGTGGCCCTTCCGCTGAAGGTGCCACCCCAGCTACCCCAGCACCTATCCGGCCAACCGGCCGTAACGAAAATGCGATAGTTTGTGTAGCTCCCTTTGCTTGCAGTGAGTGCCACCGCACTTTTACCACGAAGAACGGTCTCGGGGTCCATCGCCGCCGCCAACACCCTGCGGCCGCCAACGCTGAGATCGTGACGGAGAGGCATCGCGCGAGGTGGACGGAGGAAGAAGTCCTGTCGCTCGCCAAGGCAGAGGCCGAACTGTTCCTGGAGAGGGACGCCCGGTTCTTCTTTGTAAATCAAGAACTTACCAGGATGTTCCCCGACCGAACGCTTGAGGCAATCAAGTGCCGACGGCGGCAAGCTGCCCACAAGCAGCTTGTCCGCCAATTCATGGAGGCACTTGAGATCGGTCGGGGTGAAGAGCCGGCGTCCCGCCGTGGAGCAGCGAGCTCGCTGCCTGACGCGGGCGAGGCCGCTGCGCCGCCCGTCGACGCAGCCGAGGACTTCGCGGCCGACACCACCGGGCCGCCGCCGGAGGGGCCGACTGACGCCGCCATCTGGGAGCATCTGGCGGGGCTACCTGCTTCCGCCCAGCGTTTCTCTGCCCTGGATCGAGTCATTGGTCTGGGGCGGGGCACGCCGCCCGATGTCATCCTGGGCATGCTCCCGGATGCCCTTGCGTCGGTCGGGTCCAGGGGGGAGAGGTCGATCACCAGGACACAGCGGCCGCGCCAACCATCCAAGCGGCCGCCTGCCGCCCCGCCGCTGCAGAAGCGCAAGCGGCGCCGCTGGGAATACGCGCGGACACAGGACGCCTTCCGCAGGTCGCGTGCGCGTTGCGTGCGCGGCTTGCTGGACGGCACCCTGCTGCAGCCGCCACCCGACATCCCCGGTCTGCTGGACTTCTGGGCGGACCTCTTCACGAAGAAGCCGATCTCCACCGCCGGCTTCATCCGTGACCGCCTTCTCCCGCACTCGGAGCCTGTCGCTCCTGAGTGCCTATGGGGGCCGGTCACACGTGAGGAGGTCGCTGCTGCCTTGCCGCCCAGGGGATCGGCAGCCGGGCCGGACGGCCTGACT
>NW_026047391.1:292500-295000 GCF_023864345.2 Schistocerca serialis cubense
TACTCGGAAGAGTCAATGACAGTCCAAGCCCCCCTGCGTGGGAAGAGTCTTCCTAGGCCATGACCCACCGGAAGGGCGCAGCGTCCCCCACCCCAGACATGTGACGTCAGACTATCGGTATTGACGACTAGACTGATTCCTTATAATCATTTGCCATACACCGGTGGAAGCTGCCGAGACGAGTAACTACATACCGGGCTCGCCGTGTCACTAATGTACAGAGATACAATAGTTTCGACTGGAACCGGATTAAACGTATACACGGCGCTGATTAGTAATAGATAGAGCCATCAGAATACAGATAATGTATAGACCTGTCCGTATACATGCTGAAAGACTCTGCTCACAATCACACGTCAGCCAGACACTCTTATCACGCACTACTCTCTGCCTGTAACAGGCACGCAGACGATATGTAAGCACCAGCATGGAACAACACCCAGTGCATCCTCTCTGCCACATTAGACAATCCACACTATCATAACCAGACCGGGAGGTCCACTCGGAAAACAGAATATCCCACCCTTCCGACAACCACCATTGCTCAGCTAAGCCACCAACACCCACACATGTCCCACACAGGGGTGCACCCAACATCACAATACTGCCTCCTGTCACACCACACAAACAATGGCAGGAATGAAAGACACAGGTCTGCCACAAGCATGGAATCAGAGCGCCGCCTGTTATGAGCCAAAGGTGCACCCTGACGTGGCAAATCAGATGATGCCGCAGTCATTTACTTACGATAATCACAATCAACAAACTGCCGCCCCCCCCCCCCAAAACACCTTTCCTTACAACAATGTGTACCTTAACCTAACCCATATTGTGCCTTAACCTAACCCATATTGTGCCTTAACCTAACCCATATTGTGCCTTAACCTAACCCATATTGTGCCTTAACCTAACCCGTATTGTGCCTTAACCTAACCCGTATTGTGCCTTAACCTAACCCGTATTGTGCCTTAACCTAACCCGTATTGTGCCTTAACCTAACCCGTATTGTGCCTTAACCTAACCCGTATTGTGCCTTAACCTAACCCGTATTGTGCCTTAACCTAACCCGTATTGTGCCTTAACCTAACCCGTATTGTGCCTTAACCTAACCCGTATTGTGCCTTAACCTAACCCGTATTGTGCCTTAACCTAACCCGTATTGTGCCTTAACCTAACCCGTATTGTGCCTTAACCTAACCCGTATTGTGCCTTAACCTAACCCGTATTGTGCCTTAACCTAACCCGTATTGTGCCTTAACCTAACCCGTATTCTGCCTTAACCTAACCCGTGTTGTGCCTTAACCTAACCCGTGTTGTGCCTTAACCTAACCTGTGTTGTGCCTTAACCTAACCCGTGTTGTGCCTTAACCTAACCCGTGTTGTGCCTTAACCTAACCTATGTTGCGCCTTAACCTACCCTATATTGTACCTTAACCTAACCTATATTGTACCTTAACCTAACCTATGTTGCGCCTTAACCTAACCTATGTTGCGCCTTAACCTAACCTATGTTGCGCCTTAACCTAACCTATGTTGCGCCTTAACCTAACCTATGTTGCGCCTTAACCTAACCTATGTTGCGCCTTAACCTAACCTATGTTGCGCCTTAACCTAACCTATGTTGCGCCTTAACCTAACCTATGTTGCGCCTTAACCTAACCTATGTTGCGCCTTAACCTAACCTATGTTGCGCCTTAACCTAACCTATGTTGCGCCTTAACCCAACACACGTTGCGCCTTAACCCAACACACGTTGCGCCTTAACCCAACACACGTTGCGCCTTAACCCAACACACGTTGCGCCTTAACCCAACACACGTTGCGCCTTAACCCAACACACGTTGCGCCTTAACCCAACACACGTTGCGCCTTAACCCAACACACGTTGCGCCTTAACCCAACACACGTTGCGCCTTAACCCAACACACGTTGCGCCTTAACCCAACACACGTTGCGCCTTAACCCAACACACGTTGCGCCTTAACCCAACACACGTTGGGCCTTAACCCAACACACGTTGGGCCTTAACCCAACACACGTTGGGCCTTAACCCAACACACGTTGGGCCTTAACCCAACACACGTTGGGCCTTAACCCAACACACGTTGGGCCTTAACCCAACACACGTTGGGCCTTAACCCAACACACGTTGGGCCTTAACCCAACACACGTTGGGCCTTAACCCAACACACGTTGGGCCTTAACCCAACACACGTTGGGCCTTAACCCAACACACGTTGGGCCTTAACCCAACACACGTTGGGCCTTAACCCAACACACGTTGGGCCTTAACCCAACACACGTTGGGCCTTAACCTGCTCTGTAATTGTCATACGACGCGTTAAATTAGTGTAGTGTTGCCTAACTGCAACCCCCGCAATATAGTTTGCTACTCGCACTGCCCGGTCCCCAGAGTATCGCTTCATGTTAAACACCTTGCAGCTATACACTGTAATGCGGATGGCAGCAGGACGTACATGCTCAATGCCCTTCGCAGTTG
>NW_026047391.1:305000-310000 GCF_023864345.2 Schistocerca serialis cubense
AGACACTCTTATCACGCACTACTCTCTGCCTGTAACAGGCACGCAGACGATATGTAAGCACCAGCATGGAACAACACCCAGTGCATCCTCTCTGCCACATTAGACAATCCACACTATCATAACCAGACCGGGAGGTCCACTCGGAAAACAGAATATCCCACCCTTCCGACAACCACCATTGCTCAGCTAAGCCACCAACACCCACACATGTCCCACACAGGGGTGCACCCAACATCACAATACTGCCTCCTGTCACACCACACAAACAATGGCAGGAATGAAAGACACAGGTCTGCCACAAGCATGGAATCAGAGCGCCGCCTGTTATGAGCCAAAGGTGCACCCTGACGTGGCAAATCAGATGATGCCGCAGTCATTTACTTACGATAATCACAATCAACAAACTGCCGCCCCCCCCCCCCAAAACACCTTTCCTTACAACAATGTGTACCTTAACCTAACCCATATTGTGCCTTAACCTAACCCATATTGTGCCTTAACCTAACCCGTATTGTGCCTTAACCTAACCCGTATTGTGCCTTAACCTAACCCGTATTGTGCCTTAACCTAACCCGTATTGTGCCTTAACCTAACCCGTATTGTGCCTTAACCTAACCCGTATTGTGCCTTAACCTAACCCGTATTGTGCCTTAACCTAACCCGTATTGTGCCTTAACCTAACCCGTATTGTGCCTTAACCTAACCCGTATTGTGCCTTAACCTAACCCGTATTGTGCCTTAACCTAACCCGTATTGTGCCTTAACCTAACCCGTATTGTGCCTTAACCTAACCCGTATTGTGCCTTAACCTAACCCGTATTGTGCCTTAACCTAACCCGTATTGTGCCTTAACCTAACCCGTATTGTGCCTTAACCTAACCCGTATTGTGCCTTAACCTAACCCGTATTGTGCCTTAACCTAACCCGTATTCTGCCTTAACCTAACCCGTGTTGTGCCTTAACCTAACCCGTGTTGTGCCTTAACCTAACCTGTGTTGTGCCTTAACCTAACCCGTGTTGTGCCTTAACCTAACCCGTGTTGTGCCTTAACCTAACCTATGTTGCGCCTTAACCTACCCTATATTGTACCTTAACCTAACCTATATTGTACCTTAACCTAACCTATGTTGCGCCTTAACCTAACCTATGTTGCGCCTTAACCTAACCTATGTTGCGCCTTAACCTAACCTATGTTGCGCCTTAACCTAACCTATGTTGCGCCTTAACCTAACCTATGTTGCGCCTTAACCTAACCTATGTTGCGCCTTAACCTAACCTATGTTGCGCCTTAACCTAACCTATGTTGCGCCTTAACCTAACCTATGTTGCGCCTTAACCCAACACACGTTGCGCCTTAACCCAACACACGTTGCGCCTTAACCCAACACACGTTGCGCCTTAACCCAACACACGTTGCGCCTTAACCCAACACACGTTGCGCCTTAACCCAACACACGTTGCGCCTTAACCCAACACACGTTGCGCCTTAACCCAACACACGTTGCGCCTTAACCCAACACACGTTGCGCCTTAACCCAACACACGTTGCGCCTTAACCCAACACACGTTGCGCCTTAACCCAACACACGTTGCGCCTTAACCCAACACACGTTGGGCCTTAACCCAACACACGTTGGGCCTTAACCCAACACACGTTGGGCCTTAACCCAACACACGTTGGGCCTTAACCCAACACACGTTGGGCCTTAACCCAACACACGTTGGGCCTTAACCCAACACACGTTGGGCCTTAACCCAACACACGTTGGGCCTTAACCCAACACACGTTGGGCCTTAACCCAACACACGTTGGGCCTTAACCCAACACACGTTGGGCCTTAACCCAACACACGTTGGGCCTTAACCCAACACACGTTGGGCCTTAACCCAACACACGTTGGGCCTTAACCTGCTCTGTAATTGTCATACGACGCGTTAAATTAGTGTAGTGTTGCCTAACTGCAACCCCCGCAATATAGTTTGCTACTCGCACTGCCCGGTCCCCAGAGTATCGCTTCATGTTAAACACCTTGCAGCTATACACTGTAATGCGGATGGCAGCAGGACGTACATGCTCAATGCCCTTCGCAGTTGTTCATTGGCATTCGCATGGCGAAGCACAGCCTACGTTGTGGTACGGCTTGTGTCAACTGTCCGCTGATGTTGTACGTCCAAATCACACACTGTACTGCACATTGGTCCTCATGTACTGAATGATACATCGTGGTACATGTGTGACCGTACCACGACTGCGCCAACAACGGCGAACCATACGGTCCAAATATTGTGCACTCAGCTACATGTCGTCTCCCTATAAGAGCTGGATTGCAGTATGGTATGCCGTGGATGGCGATCGGCATGAGCCGTCTGTTGATGTAGTGGCGCGTGTTGTCAGACGTAGTCGTCTCTTCTCACACACCGTGATAGCATGGTGCACTGCGTTCCACATCTGCGACATGCGACAGAGGCCGGTTGACAGTCGTTCGCGCAATGGACATCGCATACGTACGGGGGCCACCTTCCACGTGTTCGCGAAGCGTGCACATGTTGTTGCGTGTATGTGGGCAGACATAGTGTGTCGTGACACCTGACACAGGCATGCAACAATCGTTGAATTTGCAAATGGCGATGGACGTCTACGTTTGCTGGTGACGTTACGCAAATGAAGAACTGGTAAACCGTTGTGGTGCGGTTGTTCTCGCTAGAGGTGAATCAGTGATGGCGACGATCGGTTGAGCTACCAACCGGTTGTTTCAGCGATACCCACCATGCCCACGAACGTGAATGGCATGTGGGTGTGAAGCGATACGCGGCGGTGGCTGGGTGGGACCGTCCCCGGCCGGTGAGGGGGGGCCTCCCGGCGTGCTGGCCGCGCGGTGCGTGGGCGCACGCGCTACAGCCGGCTGGTGGGGGCGGCCAGTGGCAGGCGCGCCGGCCGACGGAGGCGGCAGGCGGCGTAGCTGCGCGCCGGCGCACCCTGCACGCGGCGCCGTGCGGCCAAAGTAGGTCCTCGCGGGCCCGGTGCGAAGCGCGGTGGACATCTGCAGTGTGCTGGTCCGATTGAGGACTGTGTGCGCTGAGGATGCGCCGCCGCCCGGCGCTCGGCGCCGCGACGCCGTCTGCTGCTCGGTCGCCTCTGCGGTTCTCGCAGGTGGATTGTATCGCAGCTGTGCGGACGTGTTGGCGCGTGCGCTGTGCTGGGAGAGTTCGCTTCGGCACCCAAGTGGGGCTTTTGTCCTTCTGTGGCGCTGGCGTTGGAGCTGCCGGCCACCGTAGGTGGCGCGTGTTGTCTCCCGCCGGCAATGCCACGACAGCACGCTCCCGGGCCTCTGTCGGCAGCGGCAAGCTCAGTTGGGAGCACGGGTGGTCGCACCTAAAGCGTCTACTCGCCAAACTCCGGGCGATTGCGCCTCTCTCGAACCCGACCAAGTACTTAGGACGGCGCTGCGCGCCGCCGGGACCTGAGAGGGTTTCGAGGTGTATTGTGCAGGGGAGCTCAGCCTCCTCCTGTTTGCAGAATAATTGAGCGGACGCTTGCGTGTTCGCGCGGGCCCCCGGGACACACTCCCGGGCGGCCGGCTGCTCAGCTCTAGTTGACGCAGCTCCCTGGTTGATCCTGCCAGTAGTCATATGCTTGTCTCAAAGATTAAGCCATGCATGTCTCAGTACAAGCCGCATTAAGGTGAAACCGCGAATGGCTCATTAAATCAGTTATGGTTCCTTAGATCGTACCCACGTTACTTGGATAACTGTGGTAATTCTAGAGCTAATACATGCAAACAGAGTCCCGACCAGAGATGGAAGGGACGCTTTTATTAGATCAAAACCAATCGGTCGGCTCGTCCGGTCCGTTTGCCTTGGTGACTCTGAATAACTTTGGGCTGATCGCACGGTCCTCGTACCGGCGACGCATCTTTCAAATGTCTGCCTTATCAACTGTCGATGGTAGGTTCTGCGCCTACCATGGTTGTAACGGGTAACGGGGAATCAGGGTTCGATTCCGGAGAGGGAGCCTGAGAAACGGCTACCACATCCAAGGAAGGCAGCAGGCGCGCAAATTACCCACTCCCGGCACGGGGAGGTAGTGACGAAAAATAACGATACGGGACTCATCCGAGGCCCCGTAATCGGAATGAGTACACTTTAAATCCTTTAACGAGTATCTATTGGAGGGCAAGTCTGGTGCCAGCAGCCGCGGTAATTCCAGCTCCAATAGCGTATATTAAAGTTGTTGCGGTTAAAAAGCTCGTAGTTGGATTTGTGTCCCACGCTGTTGGTTCACCGCCCGTCGGTGTTTAACTGGCATGTATCGTGGGACGTCCTGCCGGTGGGGCGAGCTGAAGGCGTGCGACGCGCCTCGTGCGTGCTCGTGCGTCCCGAGGCGGACCCCGTTGCAATCCTACCAGGGTGCTCTTGAGTGAGTGTCTCGGTGGGCCGGCACGTTTACTTTGAACAAATTAGAGTGCTTAAAGCAGGCAAGCCCGCCTGAATACTGTGTGCATGGAATAATGGAATAGGACCTCGGTTCTATTTTGTTGGTTTTCGGAACCCGAGGTAATGATTAATAGGGACAGGCGGGGGCATTCGTATTGCGACGTTAGAGGTGAAATTCTTGGATCGTCGCAAGACGAACAGAAGCGAAAGCATTTGCCAAGTATGTTTTCATTAATCAAGAACGAAAGTTAGAGGTTCGAAGGCGATCAGATACCGCCCTAGTTCTAACCATAAACGATGCCAGCCAGCGATCCGCCGCAGTTCCTCCGATGACTCGGCGGGCAGCCTCCGGGAAACCAAAGCTTTTGGGTTCCGGGGGAAGTATGGTTGCAAAGCTGAAACTTAAAGGAATTGACGGAAGGGCACCACCAGGAGTGGAGCCTGCGGCTTAATTTGACTCAACACGGGAAACCTCACCAGGCCCGGACACCGGAAGGATTGACAGATTGATAGCTCTTTCTTGATTCGGTGGGTGGTGGTGCATGGCCGTTCTTAGTTGGTGGAGC
>NW_026047391.1:317500-322500 GCF_023864345.2 Schistocerca serialis cubense
GCCGCCCCTCCCCCCCCCAAAACACCTTTCCTTACAACAATGTGTACCTTAACCTAACCCATATTGTGCCTTAACCTAACCCATATTGTGCCTTAACCTAACCCATATTGTGCCTTAACCTAACCCATATTGTGCCTTAACCTAACCCATATTGTGCCTTAACCTAACCCGTATTGTGCCTTAACCTAACCCGTATTGTGCCTTAACCTAACCCGTATTGTGCCTTAACCTAACCCGTATTGTGCCTTAACCTAACCCGTATTGTGCCTTAACCTAACCCGTATTGTGCCTTAACCTAACCCGTATTGTGCCTTAACCTAACCCGTATTGTGCCTTAACCTAACCCGTATTGTGCCTTAACCTAACCCGTATTGTGCCTTAACCTAACCCGTATTGTGCCTTAACCTAACCCGTATTGTGCCTTAACCTAACCCGTATTGTGCCTTAACCTAACCCGTATTGTGCCTTAACCTAACGCGTATTGTGCCTTAACCTAACCCGTATTGTGCCTTAACCTAACCCGTATTGTGCCTTAACCTAACCCGTATTCTGCCTTAACCTAACCCGTGTTGTGCCTTAACCTAACCCGCGTTGTGCCTTAACCTAACCTGTGTTGTGCCTTAACCTAACCCGTGTTGTGCCTTAACCTAACCCGTGTTGTGCCTTAACCTAACCTATGTTGCGCCTTAACCTACCCTATATTGTACCTTAACCTAACCTATATTGTACCTTAACCTAACCTATGTTGCGCCTTAACCTAACCTATGTTGCGCCTTAACCTAACCTATGTTGCGCCTTAACCTAACCTATGTTGCGCCTTAACCTAACCTATGTTGCGCCTTAACCTAACCTATGTTGCGCCTTAACCTAACCTATGTTGCGCCTTAACCTAACCTATGTTGCGCCTTAACCTAACCTATGTTGCGCCTTAACCTAACCTATGTTGCGCCTTAACCTAACCTATGTTGCGCCTTAACCCAACCTATGTTGCGCCTTAACCCAACACACGTTGCGCCTTAACCCAACACACGTTGCGCCTTAACCCAACACACGTTGCGCCTTAACCCAACACACGTTGCGCCTTAACCCAACACACGTTGCGCCTTAACCCAACACACGTTGCGCCTTAACCCAACACACGTTGCGCCTTAACCCAACACACGTTGCGCCTTAACCCAACACACGTTGCGCCTTAACCCAACACACGTTGCGCCTTAACCCAACACACGTTGGGCCTTAACCCAACACACGTTGGGCCTTAACCCAACACACGTTGGGCCTTAACCCAACACACGTTGGGCCTTAACCCAACACACTTTGGGCCTTAACCCAACACACGTTGGGCCTTAACCCAACACACGTTGGGCCTTAACCCAACACACGTTGGGCCTTAACCCAACACACGTTGGGCCTTAACCCAACACACGTTGGGCCTTAACCCAACACACGTTGGGCCTTAACCCAACACACGTTGGGCCTTAACCCAACACACGTTGGGCCTTAACCCAACACACGTTGGGCCTTAACCCAACACACGTTGGGCCTTAACCCAACACACGTTGGGCCTTAACCCAACACACGTTGGGCCTTAACCTGCTCTGTAATTGTCATACGACGCGTTAAATTAGTGTAGTGTTGCCTAACTGCAACCCCCGCAATATAGTTTGCTACTCGCACTGCCCGGTCCCCAGAGTATCGCTTCATGTTAAACACCTTGCAGCTATACACTGTAATGCGGATGGCAGCAGGACGTACATGCTCAATGCCCTTCGCAGTTGTTCATTGGCATTCGCATGGCGAAGCACAGCCTACGTTGTGGTACGGCTTGTGTCAACTGTCCGCTGATGTTGTACGTCCAAATCACACACTGTACTGCACATTGGTCCTCATGTACTGAATGATACATCGTGGTACATGTGTGACCGTACCACGACTGCGCCAACAACGGCGAACCATACGGTCCAAATATTGTGCACTCAGCTACATGTCGTCTCCCTATAAGAGCTGGATTGCAGTATGGTATGCCGTGGATGGCGATCGGCATGAGCCGTCTGTTGATGTAGTGGCGCGTGTTGTCAGACGTAGTCGTCTCTTCTCACACACCGTGATAGCATGGTGCACTGCGTTCCACATCTGCGACATGCGACAGAGGCCGGTTGACAGTCGTTCGCGCAATGGACATCGTATACGTACGGGGGCCACCTTCCACGTGTTCGCGAAGCGTGCACATGTTGTTGCGTGTATGTGGGCAGACATAGTGTGTCGTGACACCTGACACAGGCATGCAACAATCGTTGAATTTGCAAATGGCGATGGACGTCTACGTTTGCTGGTGACGTTACGCAAATGAAGAACTGGTAAACCGTTGTGGTGCGGTTGTTCTCGCTAGAGGTGAATCAGTGATGGCGACGATCGGTTGAGCTACCAACCGGTTGTTTCAGCGATACCCACCATGCCCACGAACGTGAATGGCATGTGGGTGTGAAGCGATACGCGGCGGTGGCTGGGTGGGACCGTCCCCGGCCGGTGAGGGGGGGCCTCCCGGCGTGCTGGCCGCGCGGTGCGTGGGCGCACGCGCTACAGCCGGCTGGTGGGGGCGGCCAGTGGCAGGCGCGCCGGCCGACGGAGGCGGCAGGCGGCGTAGCTGCGCGCCGGCGCACCCTGCACGCGGCGCCGTGCGGCCAAAGTAGGTCCTCGCGGGCCCGGTGCGAAGCGCGGTGGACATCTGCAGTGTGCTGGTCCGATTGAGGACTGTGTGCGCTGAGGATGCGCCGCCGCCCGGCGCTCGGCGCCGCGACGCCGTCTGCTGCTCGGTCGCCTCTGCGGTTCTCGCAGGTGGATTGTATCGCAGCTGTGCGGACGTGTTGGCGCGTGCGCTGTGCTGGGAGAGTTCGCTTCGGCACCCAAGTGGGGCTTTTGTCCTTCTGTGGCGCTGGCGTTGGAGCTGCCGGCCACCGTAGGTGGCGCGTGTTGTCTCCCGCCGGCAATGCCACGACAGCACGCTCCCGGGCCTCTGTCGGCAGCGGCAAGCTCAGTTGGGAGCACGGGTGGTCGCACCTAAAGCGTCTACTCGCCAAACTCCGGGCGATTGCGCCTCTCTCGAACCCGACCAAGTACTTAGGACGGCGCTGCGCGCCGCCGGGACCTGAGAGGGTTTCGAGGTGTATTGTGCAGGGGAGCTCAGCCTCCTCCTGTTTGCAGAATAATTGAGCGGACGCTTGCGTGTTCGCGCGGGCCCCCGGGACACACTCCCGGGCGGCCGGCTGCTCAGCTCTAGTTGACGCAGCTCCCTGGTTGATCCTGCCAGTAGTCATATGCTTGTCTCAAAGATTAAGCCATGCATGTCTCAGTACAAGCCGCATTAAGGTGAAACCGCGAATGGCTCATTAAATCAGTTATGGTTCCTTAGATCGTACCCACGTTACTTGGATAACTGTGGTAATTCTAGAGCTAATACATGCAAACAGAGTCCCGACCAGAGATGGAAGGGACGCTTTTATTAGATCAAAACCAATCGGTCGGCTCGTCCGGTCCGTTTGCCATGGTGACTCTGAATAACTTTGGGCTGATCGCACGGTCCTCGTACCGGCGACGCATCTTTCAAATGTCTGCCTTATCAACTGTCGATGGTAGGTTCTGCGCCTACCATGGTTGTAACGGGTAACGGGGAATCAGGGTTCGATTCCGGAGAGGGAGCCTGAGAAACGGCTACCACATCCAAGGAAGGCAGCAGGCGCGCAAATTACCCACTCCCGGCACGGGGAGGTAGTGACGAAAAATAACGATACGGGACTCATCCGAGGCCCCGTAATCGGAATGAGTACACTTTAAATCCTTTAACGAGTATCTATTGGAGGGCAAGTCTGGTGCCAGCAGCCGCGGTAATTCCAGCTCCAATAGCGTATATTAAAGTTGTTGCGGTTAAAAAGCTCGTAGTTGGATTTGTGTCCCACGCTGTTGGTTCACCGCCCGTCGGTGTTTAACTGGCATGTATCGTGGGACGTCCTGCCGGTGGGGCGAGCTGAAGGCGTGCGACGCGCCTCGTGCGTGCTCGTGCGTCCCGAGGCGGACCCCGTTGCAATCCTACCAGGGTGCTCTTGAGTGAGTGTCTCGGTGGGCCGGCACGTTTACTTTGAACAAATTAGAGTGCTTAAAGCAGGCAAGCCCGCCTGAATACTGTGTGCATGGAATAATGGAATAGGACCTCGGTTCTATTTTGTTGGTTTTCGGAACCCGAGGTAATGATTAATAGGGACAGGCGGGGGCATTCGTATTGCGACGTTAGAGGTGAAATTCTTGGATCGTCGCAAGACGAACAGAAGCGAAAGCATTTGCCAAGTATGTTTTCATTAATCAAGAACGAAAGTTAGAGGTTCGAAGGCGATCAGATACCGCCCTAGTTCTAACCATAAACGATGCCAGCCAGCGATCCGCCGCAGTTCCTCCGATGACTCGGCGGGCAGCCTCCGGGAAACCAAAGCTTTTGGGTTCCGGGGGAAGTATGGTTGCAAAGCTGAAACTTAAAGGAATTGACGGAAGGGCACCACCAGGAGTGGAGCCTGCGGCTTAATTTGACTCAACACGGGAAACCTCACCAGGCCCGGACACCGGAAGGATTGACAGATTGATAGCTCTTTCTTGATTCGGTGGGTGGTGGTGCATGGCCGTTCTTAGTTGGTGGAGCGATTTGTCTGGTTAATTCCGATAACGAACGAGACTCTAGCCTGCTAACTAGTCGCGTGACATCCTTCGTGCTGTCAGCGATTACTTTTCTTCTTAGAGGGACAGGCGGCTTCTAGCCGCACGAGATTGAGCAATAACAGGTCTGTGATGCCCTTAGATGTTCTGGGCCGCACGCGCGCTACACTGAAGGAATCAGCGTGTCTTCCTAGGCCGAAAGGTCGGGGTAACCCGCTGAACCTCCTTCGTGCTAGGGATTGGGGCTTGCAATTGTTCCCCATGAACGAGGAATTCCCAGTAAGCGCGAGTCATAAGCTCGC
>NW_026047391.1:332500-335000 GCF_023864345.2 Schistocerca serialis cubense
CTGCGAGCTGTACCACGTACGAGCTACAGACGCGATCGCGTTGCTCTCTGTACGAATGCAGATGCTCAGCGGCAGCTAGGAGGCGCTCCATCCATGTCGGTACCGGTGAGCGTTGCACTCGCAGTCGCAAAAACGTACGGCAAGTATATTACTCGGAAGAGTCAATGACAGTCCAAGCCCCCCTGCGTGGGAAGAGTCTTCCTAGGCCATGACCCACCGGAAGGGCGCAGCGTCCCCCACCCCAGACATGTGACGTCAGACTATCGGTATTGACGACTAGACTGATTCCTTATAATCATTTGCCATACACCGGTGGAAGCTGCCGAGACGAGTAACTACATACCGGGCTCGCCGTGTCACTAATGTACAGAGATACAATAGTTTCGACTGGAACCGGATTAAACGTATACACGGCGCTGATTAGTAATAGATAGAGCCATCAGAATACAGATAATGTATAGACCTGTCCGTATACATGCTGAAAGACTCTGCTCACAATCACACGTCAGCCAGACACTCTTATCACGCACTACTCTCTGCCTGTAACAGGCACGCAGACGATATGTAAGCACCAGCATGGAACAACACCCAGTGCATCCTCTCTGCCACATTAGACAATCCACACTATCATAACCAGACCGGGAGGTCCACTCGGAAAACAGAATATCCCACCCTTCCGACAACCACCATTGCTCAGCTAAGCCACCAACACCCACACATGTCCCACACAGGGGTGCACCCAACATCACAATACTGCCTCCTGTCACACCACACAAACAATGGCAGGAATGAAAGACACAGGTCTGCCACAAGCATGGAATCAGAGCGCCGCCTGTTATGAGCCAAAGGTGCACCCTGACGTGGCAAATCAGATGATGCCGCAGTCATTTACTTACGATAATCACAATCAACAAACTGCCGCCCCCCCCCCCCCAAAACACCTTTCCTTACAACAATGTGTACCTTAACCTAACCCATATTGTGCCTTAACCTAACCCATATTGTGCCTTAACCTAACCCATATTGTGCCTTAACCTAACCCATATTGTGCCTTAACCTAACCCATATTGTGCCTTAACCTAACCCGTATTGTGCCTTAACCTAACCCGTATTGTGCCTTAACCTAACCCGTATTGTGCCTTAACCTAACCCGTATTGTGCCTTAACCTAACCCGTATTGTGCCTTAACCTAACCCGTATTGTGCCTTAACCTAACCCGTATTGTGCCTTAACCTAACCCGTATTGTGCCTTAACCTAACCCGTATTGTGCCTTAACCTAACCCGTATTGTGCCTTAACCTAACCCGTATTGTGCCTTAACCTAACCCGTATTGTGCCTTAACCTAACCCGTATTGTGCCTTAACCTAACCCGTATTGTGCCTTAACCTAACCCGTATTGTGCCTTAACCTAACCCGTATTCTGCCTTAACCTAACCCGTGTTGTGCCTTAACCTAACCCGTGTTGTGCCTTAACCTAACCTGTGTTGTGCCTTAACCTAACCCGTGTTGTGCCTTAACCTAACCCGTGTTGTGCCTTAACCTAACCTATGTTGCGCCTTAACCTACCCTATATTGTACCTTAACCTAACCTATATTGTACCTTAACCTAACCTATGTTGCGCCTTAACCTAACCTATGTTGCGCCTTAACCTAACCTATGTTGCGCCTTAACCTAACCTATGTTGCGCCTTAACCTAACCTATGTTGCGCCTTAACCTAACCTATGTTGCGCCTTAACCTAACCTATGTTGCGCCTTAACCTAACCTATGTTGCGCCTTAACCTAACCTATGTTGCGCCTTAACCTAACCTATGTTGCGCCTTAACCTAACCTATGTTGCGCCTTAACCCAACACACGTTGCGCCTTAACCCAACACACGTTGCGCCTTAACCCAACACACGTTGCGCCTTAACCCAACACACGTTGCGCCTTAACCCAACACACGTTGCGCCTTAACCCAACACACGTTGCGCCTTAACCCAACACACGTTGCGCCTTAACCCAACACACGTTGCGCCTTAACCCAACACACGTTGCGCCTTAACCCAACACACGTTGCGCCTTAACCCAACACACGTTGGGCCTTAACCCAACACACGTTGGGCCTTATCCCAACACACGTTGGGCCTTAACCCAACACACGTTGGGCCTTAACCCAACACACGTTGGGCCTTAACCCAACACACGTTGGGCCTTAACCCAACACACGTTGGGCCTTAACCCAACACACGTTGGGCCTTAACCCAACACACGTTGGGCCTTAACCCAACACACGTTGGGCCTTAACCCAACACACGTTGGGCCTTAACCCAACACACGTTGGGCCTTAACCCAACACACGTTGGGCCTTAACCTGCTCTGTAATTGTCATACGACGCGTTAAATTAGTGTAGTGTTGCCTAACTGCAACCCCCGCAATATAGTTTGCTACTCGCACTGCCCGGTCCCCAGAGTATCGCTTCATGTTAAACACCTTGCAGCTATACACTGTAATGCGG
>NW_026047391.1:340000-347500 GCF_023864345.2 Schistocerca serialis cubense
TGTTGGCTCGGGATGCTCTCGGGCGGAATAATCGCTCCCGTCAGCGGCGCTTCAGCTTTGGACAATTTCACGACCCGTCTTGAAACACGGACCAAGGAGTCTAACATGTGCGCGAGTCATTGGGCTGTACGAAACCTAAAGGCGTAATGAAAGTGAAGGTCTCGCCTTGCGCGGGCCGAGGGAGGATGGGGCTTCCCCGCCCTTCACGGGGCGGCGGCCTCCGCACTCCCGGGGCGTCTCGTCCTCATTGCGAGGTGAGGCGCACCTAGAGCGTACACGTTGGGACCCGAAAGATGGTGAACTATGCCTGGCCAGGACGAAGTCAGGGGAAACCCTGATGGAGGTCCGTAGCGATTCTGACGTGCAAATCGATCGTCGGAGCTGGGTATGGGGGCGAAAGACTAATCGAACCATCTAGTAGCTGGTTCCCTCCGAAGTTTCCCTCAGGATAGCTGGTGCTCGTACGAGTCTCATCCGGTAAAGCGAATGATTAGAGGCCTTGGGGCCGAAACGACCTCAACCTATTCTCAAACTTTAAATGGGTGAGATCTCCGGCTTGCTTGATATGCTGAAGCCGCGAGCAAACGACTCGGATCGGAGTGCCAAGTGGGCCACTTTTGGTAAGCAGAACTGGCGCTGTGGGATGAACCAAACGCCGAGTTAAGGCGCCCGAATCGACGCTCATGGGAAACCATGAAAGGCGTTGGTTGCTTAAGACAGCAGGACGGTGGCCATGGAAGTCGGAATCCGCTAAGGAGTGTGTAACAACTCACCTGCCGAAGCAACTAGCCCTGAAAATGGATGGCGCTGAAGCGTCGTGCCTATACTCGGCCGTCAGTCTGGCAGTCATGGCCGGTCCTTGCGGCCGGCCGCGAAGCCCTGACGAGTAGGAGGGTCGCGGCGGTGGGCGCAGAAGGGTCTGGGCGTGAGCCTGCCTGGAGCCGCCGTCGGTGCAGATCTTGGTGGTAGTAGCAAATACTCCAGCGAGGCCCTGGAGGGCTGACGCGGAGAAGGGTTTCGTGTGAACAGCCGTTGCACACGAGTCAGTCGATCCTAAGCCCTAGGAGAAATCCGATGTTGATGGGGGCCGTCATAGCATGATGCACTTTGTGCTGGCCCCCGTTGGGCGAAAGGGAATCCGGTTCCTATTCCGGAACCCGGCAGCGGAACCGATACAAGTCGGGCCCCTCTTTTAGAGATGCTCGTCGGGGTAACCCAAAAGGACCCGGAGACGCCGTCGGGAGATCGGGGAAGAGTTTTCTTTTCTGCATGAGCGTTCGAGTTCCCTGGAATCCTCTAGCAGGGAGATAGGGTTTGGAACGCGAAGAGCACCGCAGTTGCGGCGGTGTCCCGATCTTCCCCTCGGACCTTGAAAATCCGGGAGAGGGCCACGTGGAGGTGTCGCGCCGGTTCGTACCCATATCCGCAGCAGGTCTCCAAGGTGAAGAGCCTCTAGTCGATAGAATAATGTAGGTAAGGGAAGTCGGCAAATTGGATCCGTAACTTCGGGATAAGGATTGGCTCTGAGGATCGGGGCGTGTCGGGCTTGGTCGGGAAGTGGGTCAGCGCTAACGTGCCGGGCCTGGGCGAGGTGAGTGCCGTAGGGGTGCCGGTAAGTGCGGGCGTTTAGCGCGGGCGTGGTCTGCTCTCGCCGTCGGTTGGCCTCGTGCTGGCCGGCGGTGCAGGATGCGCGCGCCTGCGCGGCGTTCGCGCCCCGGTGCTTCAACCTGCGTGCAGGATCCGAGCTCGGTCCCGTGCCTTGGCCTCCCACGGATCTTCCTTGCTGCGAGGCCGCGTCCGCCTTAGCGTGCTCCTCCGGGGGCGCGCGGGTGCGCGGATTCTCTTCGGCCGCCATTCAACGATCAACTCAGAACTGGCACGGACTGGGGGAATCCGACTGTCTAATTAAAACAAAGCATTGCGATGGCCCTAGCGGGTGTTGACGCAATGTGATTTCTGCCCAGTGCTCTGAATGTCAACGTGAAGAAATTCAAGCAAGCGCGGGTAAACGGCGGGAGTAACTATGACTCTCTTAAGGTAGCCAAATGCCTCGTCATCTAATTAGTGACGCGCATGAATGGATTAACGAGATTCCCGCTGTCCCTATCGTCGCGCGCGGTCGAGCGTCGCGTGCGCTCCCGTTCTTTCGGCATTTTGGGTGGGTAAATCGAGTGCGATTATTGTGAATTTTGGCACAGAGTTTCGTGTTGTGACATTACAGCCTGTGTAGGAAAATCTTTGCACTCGGTCGAACCGTTTTTGTGTTATGGTGACGTATTCGAAATTGGAGATTTAGCGTTGTGTCGTCTTAGTTACGGAATTTGTGGTGTATGTGAAGAGCTTCACCGACGCAGACTACACCGTGGGACGTGCTGGCGCATCTCCTGGGTCCTCGAAAAGGTATTTGTGTCCAATTTTTCGAAAAAAACCGATGTTTTCGTAAAGCCATGACTTACCACAAACTCGTGAATTCTTGCCACTTCAGTGGTACTGGACAGGTGCAGTAAATATATTTCATCTGTAAATGTGCAGTAAAGTGACCCACTGTGCCTGGAAAGTGCTGTTTTGGTGGTCGTGTGTTGCCCTTTGTCTCGCGCGCATCTCCGCGTGCACCACGTGCTTTTAGAAATCCGTTTCCATCCGCGTAGCTTCAGTCGTTATCTAGCTTTCAAGTACACGGCTGTGTTCTCCAGGTCTTCCTCCAGCGGACAGTGTGCAAACAAGTGGGTTTTCCATTGATAGTTTAAAAGATACAGGCAATCAAACCGAAGAACGCGTGGTAACCACGTGGCGACCGGAAGTTGCCGATAATCATCCAAAGAGGGGGTGTTCGGAAAAGTTCAACACCACCGATTGATAGACGTTCTTGTACTCTATCTGACGACATAGAGAAATTGTGGCGTACCTTTTAGAATAGAGCTATTAAATTGATTTTTCCTATGGGCGCGCACACGCGTCGTCTTTCTTCCGCGCCTATGCAGTAATCCGTTTGCATCCGCCTGACGGTAGCTGATAGCTGTTTTGAACGCATGCACTGCTGTTCCCCATGTGTTTCTCTATCCAAATATGAACAGAGAAGTGTACATTCTTTTGTGTGTTTAGGAGCTATAGGCACTGTAAGTGACGACATCGGAGCGGCCACGTGTCGGACCGCGCGCACACTGCGTTTTCTGTAGTAATCCGCTTGCATCCACGTGACGGCTTTCGGTAGCAGGATTGTACGCATGTGATAGTGTTCTCCATGTATCGTGCTATCCAGTGATGTAGAGGGAAGCACGTTTTTCCTTGTGAGTTCAATAGTACTGCCATTGCAAGCAAAGATACCGAAACGACCGAATGGTGACGGGAACTGCAGATTTCTGCGGCCAAATCCTGCCTGTAGGAAACTATCAAACACGTGTTCCCGTACGCCTTTTCATCCTCTATCGGTTGACGTAGAGAAATAGTGGTCCTTCTATCATAATATAGCAGTGGAGCAGTATTTCCTTACGGCCTGCGCACACGCGCGGGCGACCTGTACTGCGCAGCACGCTGCGCGAAGAAATCTGTTAGCAGTGGCTTAGCGACGGTCTCTAGGGGAAACTCAAGACAAGGCGAGTGCTATATGGTTCATCTCCTGGCAGATGGAGTGTAAAATGCCTTGTTCTCCGACCACAGTATAGCAGCTATTGTCATTCTTCTTTCGTAATCGGAAGTCACATCGCCGAAACTCGAAAGCTGCAGTTAGTGAAGTGCTCTCTGTTCCTCCACGTTTCTCATTTCTTCAATGAGTAGGGCTCTTATTGCAGAACTGACCCTCTCGCTCGGCAGTCACCAATGATACCAGCCTTTCTGTTGACGTGTTATAGTCTGCCCTCACATTTCCTGCAGGTGGTATAATTATAGCCTGTCCCTACATCCTCTGCTGTCTGTTAGGGTAAAACACTATCAACATGAGAAAGATCGTGTGCAACATGTGTCTGTAATTATGAAACTGTGTAACTATGTGTTAGGTTAGGATAGTAAACTGAAAAGAAAAATCGAGTGCAGTGACAGCTCTCATGCATGAACATCGATGGAAGGAAACCGATCAGGCTGAGCAGGTGTTTAATATTGTGTAAATGTGTGTTAGGTTAGGAAATGGAACTGAAAAGATAAATCGTGTGCTGTGACAGCACCTTCGTTGTTATCATTTTGTCTGTAGTTTGTATTTCTCCCTCTCCCAATATGTGTGTCTTATTGTTTAGTCCATGCTAGGTTAGGAAATACTTTCAGAGAAGTTAAGTCGTATGTACTGTGTAGCTGTCAGCTCTGCATGAACGTCGACGATAGGAAATAGACTCCTTGGTTTTTAGCATCGTAGGTTACATAGGGCCCTTATACTTCTCATGTTATTATTAGGTTAGTAACTCTACTTTCTTTTTTTTTTTTTTTATTTTAGGTTATAGAACTCTAGTTACATAAGAAATATCATGTAAATGTGTGAAGGTGGAAGAGGATAGTGGCTGGCACCTAGAGCAAACTTGCCATAGAAGTTTTCTGTTCCCTGAAGTGTTCTCATCACAGGTGGAAGTCTAAGCCCTAAGGAAGAGAAGAGCTCTGAAAAGCCGCCCCAAAATGGGGCCCAGTAAAGAAAATGTAGATATAGGAAAGGAAGTGGGCCGAAATTCCATGAATCCAAGTGACAAGGAAGGAGCTAAGACATGTACCGACCTACAAGCAATGACAAACATAAGAGAAGAGATGGAGGCGTTTCTGTTTAACGAGAACAACAAGATAAACAATGCCCAGAAGAAATTCATACTAGGGAAACTGTCAGTATACGAGCAGATACTGAAGAAATATGAAATGGATATTCTAGAGCTCACAACAGAGCTGAGATGTGTCAAGGCTACTCTAAATACATCTCCTGTAAAAGTCGAGAGCTATGCCAGCAAGGCAGCGGCACAACCATCCATACCAAAAAACGAGCCCAGGAAGACCCAGCAACCAAAAATTCTCATGATCAAACCAGCAGAGGGAGCTCAGAAAACGGACAAAGAACTTCAAGAAACAGTAAGGACGCTAATCGCCACTTCACTAAAAGATGTAAGGATCTCAAAATGTAAGGCAGTAAAAGACAAAGGCATTGTTCTTGAGGTCCCAAACGATCAGGATGCAGAAAAAATAAGGAAGTGTGGAGACATAGCTCAGTCCGGAATTGCTATATCAGATCCAAAGAAAAGAAATCCAAAAGTAATCATTTTCGACGTCCCAAGACAGACAACAGAAGAGGAGCTGAAAACTGAGCTGTTTGAAAGAAACCTCTCCAGGCTCAACACGTCTCAGGAAGAAGTTACAGATGGCATCAAGGTGCTGTTCAAGACTGGCCCAAAGGAACGGGAAGATGTAAACTTGGTTTTGGAGACAACACCAGAGATCTGGAATAAGCTAACACAGCAGGGCCGTGTCTACATAAATTGTACCTCACACAAAGTGAGAAACTACAACAACATAAACAGGTGTTTTAAATGCCAGGGACATGGACACACAGCTGCAAAGTGCACGAGTGCAGAAAACACCTGTGGTCACTGCGCAGCATCTGGACACACCTACAAGGACTGCCCAACGAAAGATCAGCAAGCACACTGTGCAAACTGCAAGCGTGCTAAGAAGCCACACAACCATGCCGTAACAGAGAAATCCTGCCCAGAATATAACAGAGTCAAGGCCATAATAACCTACAGAACTGATTATGGCCAGTAGGGACGATTCAGTTCTGCGAACTGGAAGAAGACAAGGGACTGGCACACAGAACAATGTCATAAGGATTCTCCAAATAAATGGGCAAAGGGCAAAAGTAGTCCCTGATCAACTGGCACAGAGGGTAAATGAGGAGAATGTGGATGTGCTGTTGATACAGGAACCCTACTGTATAAACAACAAAGTAGTAGGCTATCCCCCAAATTACCAGCTCATGTATAGCGCCAAAGATGGAGCGACAAAGGCAGCTATAGCAGCTAAGTCGCAGACACTAACAGCAATGCAGCTCACAAATTTCTGCAACAAGCACATGGCTGTTGCTAGTGTAAGTGGGAATTTTGGCGAGATTTATGTAGTTAGCCTCTACTGCCAATATGGTTCACCTATAGATCAGTTCCTCCAAGAATTGGAGGTCATCCTGGACAAACTGAGTGGGAAAGCAATAGTCATAGGAGCTGATACAAATGCCAACTCACCAGTCTGGCACAGCCAAACAACAGACGAGGCAGGCAGAAAGTTGGAGGACTTTATCTCTCAACATGGTCTTCTGGTCATAAATGAGAGATCGCAGCTAACTACTTTCAGTGGGCCCAATGGGGAGAGTAATATCGATGTTACTATATGTACACCCTTAGCTGCCAGAATGCTGTGTAGGTGGATGGTCCATGAGGAATGGACATCAAGTGACCACAGGGCGATCACTTATGAGGCCAGAGTACCCCAAAGAATGAGGGCAAAAGAAGAACTCCCAAATTACAATACAAGCTGTGCAAAGTGGTCCATTTTTGATAGACAGCTCATTAGTGCCACAGAGAACTGGCTACAAAATCCACAGGAGGGAGTCAACGAAAAGGTAAACAGACTGCAGGTGGCAGTCTATGAGAGCTGTAAAAAATCAATGAGAAGGAAGAGACAGGTGCAAAATCCAGTACCATGGTGGAACACAAAACTAGCAAACCTGCGGCGGGATACCATGTCTGCACGGCGATTACTACAACACACACGCAAAAGCGGAAACGAAACTGCTCTGGTAGCTGCAAAGAGCAACTACAACAAAATTAAAAACAGGTTCAACAAGGAAATAGCCAAGGCGAAAGAAGAGACATGGCAGAAGTGGGTCTCTGACTGTGACAAAAACGATCCATGGGCCATAACGAGAAGGGTACTCCAGCCCAAATACGGCACAGAGAATGTAATTAGCAACATTAAAACTGGGAACCAGACTCTTACCATGACATGGGAAGAGACTATAAAATCACTGCTCCAAACCCTCTTACCTGACGACGATGCGGATCAGGATACTGAAGATCAGCTAGTTGTGAAACTCGAAAACGAGAGTTACAACAATGTGGAGCTGGATCCAGACTTTACAACTGAGGAAATAGGCGCTGCTATTAAGGCCTGCAAACCAGGAAGAGCAACAGGTCCTGATGGCATTGATGATGCAGTGATCAAAAGAGTATGGCATACCAGCCCTCACCTCCTTTCAGAGATATACAACACCTGTCTACGGGAAAGGAGAGTCCCAGAAACATGGAAGAAAGGAAGAGTGTGCATACTTCTCAAATCGGAGGACAAACCAAGGGATGAGCCAAAATCATACCGCCCAATATGCCTTCTCCCCATCCTAGGGAAAGTCCTAGAACGGCTTATTGTAAATCGTCTTGAGAAACGATATGAGGAATCGGACCTGAAGGCCCCAAATCAGTTTGGCTTCAGGAAAGGTGCATCAACAGAGATGGCCATTAGGCAAGTACTAAGCCACGTACAATGTGAGGA
>NW_026047391.1:352500-357500 GCF_023864345.2 Schistocerca serialis cubense
ACCGAGAGCCTTTGGCCACGATGTTACCCTGCAGACTGCATGGCAACTACCCTTAGAACTGTCATGTTTCTACCCGATCCCTAGCTCACATGCGCTAGGCGGTAAAGGGCGAGACTGGCAGATCAGTAATGCAGTAGAGGGCCGCGTATGGTGGCATCGGCCGTAACTCGTCTCTGGCTGCAAGAGGAGTCTTGCAAACACGAGTAGCGTGGTGGTAAAAGACCACGCAAAAAAGCGGTAAACGCTGGGATAGCCGTCTGAGGTGTCGGTTCACGTGGTGGCGTGAACTAGTATCCGAACCCTGTGTGGTAACGGCGATGTCCCTTGGCAGACCACACGGCGTTTACTCACAAAACTGCCGAAAGCTACCCAATCCCGCGCCTCAAAAGGTAGAACCCACGGGCAACGGGCGCTTTCCGGTAGTAGGAGATGTGTGGTAGAGGATCGCGTTGCGACCTCGGACAGAAACTCGTCTGTGTGACAAGAGACATCTTGTAAAAACGAGTACCTAATAAGGGAACCGTGGGGTAGCTGCTGGGGTAGTCGTCGGAGGTGTCGGTTCACGCGTGAACTAGTATCCAAGTTCTCCTACGGGAGATACGATGAGCCCCTTGGCAGACCGCACGGCAGCTACCTATAAAACTGCCTGTTTTCTACCTTATCCCTGGTTGATGTCTCGACAGGGCAACGGGCGACTCAGGCAGTAAGAGATGTGCGGTAGAGGACCCGAATTAAAATGTCCTCGGCGGTTACTCGTCTAACGTGGTGGGACTAAAGCCAACACGAGTAGTAAACATTTTTGGTCCGAGTCCCGAACATCTGGGACTTGGCTTTATGGCCTAGAACCTGTGGCTAACTCGGGTGTAGCTGGGTAGAACTGGTGAGCCTGAGGGTGCCCGGGCTCGACAGTGGGTAAGCCTGGCCAGCTGCGAGCTGTACTAATTACGAGCTACAGACTCGATCGCGTAACTCACTGTACGGATTCCGATGCTGAGTGATCAGCTAGGAGGCGCCCCGTCCACGTCGGTCCCCGTGGGCGTTGCACTCGCAGTCGCCAAGACTCGGGGCAATGGCTAAGTGCGCTCCTCAATATATTACTCGGAAGAGTAATGAGGGTCCGAGCCCCCAGTGTGGGGAGAGTTTTTCCGAGCCCTGACCCACCTATTTGGCAGGGCGTAGCTTCCCCCACCCCTGACCTGTGACATTGTCACAACACACCGGCACTAGTCTGTACACAAAAATGTCTGTAATTAATTGCCATACCCGGGGGAAGCTGCCGAGAGAAGTACCTACGTAGTGGAGCCGCCGTTCTACTGTTGAACAGGAATAGAACAGCAAAACTTGACTGGAACCAGAATTAGTACACACAGGGCGCTGATTAGTAAATGATGCAGAGCCATTATAATCGAGACGACATATCCGAATGTCCATATACATGAGCTGCGAGCTGTACCACGTACGAGCTACAGACGCGATCGCGTTGCTCTCTGTACGAATGCAGATGCTCAGCGGCAGCTAGGAGGCGCTCCATCCATGTCGGTACCGGTGAGCGTTGCACTCGCAGTCGCAAAAACGTACGGCAAGTATATTACTCGGAAGAGTCAATGACAGTCCAAGCCCCCCTGCGTGGGAAGAGTCTTCCTAGGCCATGACCCACCGGAAGGGCGCAGCGTCCCCCACCCCAGACATGTGACGTCAGACTATCGGTATTGACGACTAGACTGATTCCTTATAATCATTTGCCATACACCGGTGGAAGCTGCCGAGACGAGTAACTACATACCGGGCTCGCCGTGTCACTAATGTACAGAGATACAATAGTTTCGACTGGAACCGGATTAAACGTATACACGGCGCTGATTAGTAATAGATAGAGCCATCAGAATACAGATAATGTATAGACCTGTCCGTATACATGCTGAAAGACTCTGCTCACAATCACACGTCAGCCAGACACTCTTATCACGCACTACTCTCTGCCTGTAACAGGCACGCAGACGATATGTAAGCACCAGCATGGAACAACACCCAGTGCATCCTCTCTGCCACATTAGACAATCCACACTATCATAACCAGACCGGGAGGTCCACTCGGAAAACAGAATATCCCACCCTTCCGACAACCACCATTGCTCAGCTAAGCCACCAACACCCACACATGTCCCACACAGGGGTGCACCCAACATCACAATACTGCCTCCTGTCACACCACACAAACAATGGCAGGAATGAAAGACACAGGTCTGCCACAAGCATGGAATCAGAGCGCCGCCTGTTATGAGCCAAAGGTGCACCCTGACGTGGCAAATCAGATGATGCCGCAGTCATTTACTTACGATAATCACAATCAACAAACTGCCGCCCCCCCCCCCCCAAAACACCTTTCCTTACAACAATGTGTACCTTAACCTAACCCATATTGTGCCTTAACCTAACCCATATTGTGCCTTAACCTAACCCATATTGTGCCTTAACCTAACCCATATTGTGCCTTAACCTAACCCATATTGTGCCTTAACCTAACCCGTATTGTGCCTTAACCTAACCCGTATTGTGCCTTAACCTAACCCGTATTGTGCCTTAACCTAACCCGTATTGTGCCTTAACCTAACCCGTATTGTGCCTTAACCTAACCCGTATTGTGCCTTAACCTAACCCGTATTGTGCCTTAACCTAACCCGTATTGTGCCTTAACCTAACCCGTATTGTGCCTTAACCTAACCCGTATTGTGCCTTAACCTAACCCGTATTGTGCCTTAACCTAACCCGTATTGTGCCTTAACCTAACCCGTATTGTGCCTTAACCTAACCCGTATTGTGCCTTAACCTAACCCGTATTGTGCCTTAACCTAACCCGTATTGTGCCTTAACCTAACCCGTATTCTGCCTTAACCTAACCCGTGTTGTGCCTTAACCTAACCCGTGTTGTGCCTTAACCTAACCTGTGTTGTGCCTTAACCTAACCCGTGTTGTGCCTTAACCTAACCCGTGTTGTGCCTTAACCTAACCTATGTTGCGCCTTAACCTACCCTATATTGTACCTTAACCTAACCTATATTGTACCTTAACCTAACCTATGTTGCGCCTTAACCTAACCTATGTTGCGCCTTAACCTAACCTATGTTGCGCCTTAACCTAACCTATGTTGCGCCTTAACCTAACCTATGTTGCGCCTTAACCTAACCTATGTTGCGCCTTAACCTAACCTATGTTGCGCCTTAACCTAACCTATGTTGCGCCTTAACCTAACCTATGTTGCGCCTTAACCTAACCTATGTTGCGCCTTAACCTAACCTATGTTGCACCTTAACCTAACCTATGTTGCGCCTTAACCCAACACACGTTGCGCCTTAACCCAACACACGTTGCGCCTTAACCCAACACACGTTGCGCCTTAACCCAACACACGTTGCGCCTTAACCCAACACACGTTGCGCCTTAACCCAACACACGTTGCGCCTTAACCCAACACACGTTGCGCCTTAACCCAACACACGTTGCGCCTTAACCCAACACACGTTGCGCCTTAACCCAACACACGTTGCGCCTTAACCCAACACACGTTGCGCCTTAACCCAACACACGTTGGGCCTTAACCCAACACACGTTGGGCCTTAACCCAACACACGTTGGGCCTTAACCCAACACACGTTGGGCCTTAACCCAACACACGTTGGGCCTTAACCCAACACACGTTGGGCCTTAACCCAACACACGTTGGGCCTTAACCCAACACACGTTGGGCCTTAACCCAACACACGTTGGGCCTTAACCCAACACACGTTGGGCCTTAACCCAACACACGTTGGGCCTTAACCCAACACACGTTGGGCCTTAACCTGCTCTGTAATTGTCATACGACGCGTTAAATTAGTGTAGTGTTGCCTAACTGCAACCCCCGCAATATAGTTTGCTACTCGCACTGCCCGGTCCCCAGAGTATCGCTTCATGTTAAACACCTTGCAGCTATACACTGTAATGCGGATGGCAGCAGGACGTACATGCTCAATGCCCTTCGCAGTTGTTCATTGGCATTCGCATGGCGAAGCACAGCCTACGTTGTGGTACGGCTTGTGTCAACTGTCCGCTGATGTTGTACGTCCAAATCACACACTGTACTGCACATTGGTCCTCATGTACTGAATGATACATCGTGGTACATGTGTGACCGTACCACGACTGCGCCAACAACGGCGAACCATACGGTCCAAATATTGTGCACTCAGCTACATGTCGTCTCCCTATAAGAGCTGGATTGCAGTATGGTATGCCGTGGATGGCGATCGGCATGAGCCGTCTGTTGATGTAGTGGCGCGTGTTGTCAGACGTAGTCGTCTCTTCTCACACACCGTGATAGCATGGTGCACTGCGTTCCACATCTGCGACATGCGACAGAGGCCGGTTGACAGTCGTTCGCGCAATGGACATCGCATACGTACGGGGGCCACCTTCCACGTGTTCGCGAAGCGTGCACATGTTGTTGCGTGTATGTGGGCAGACATAGTGTGTCGTGACACCTGACACAGGCATGCAACAATCGTTGAATTTGCAAATGGCGATGGACGTCTACGTTTGCTGGTGACGTTACACAAATGAAGAACTGGTAAACCGTTGTGGTGCGGTTGTTCTCGCTAGAGGTGAATCAGTGATGGCGACGATCGGTTGAGCTACCAACCGGTTGTTTCAGCGATACCCACCATGCCCACGAACGTGAATGGCATGTGGGTGTGAAGCGATACGCGGCGGTGGCTGGGTGGGACCGTCCCCGGCCGGTGAGGGGGGGCCTCCCGGCGTGCTGGCCGCGCGGTGCGTGGGCGCACGCGCTACAGCCGGCTGGTGGGGGCGGCCAGTGGCAGGCGCGCCGGCCGACGGAGGCGGCAGGCGGCGTAGCTGCGCGCCGGCGCACCCTGCACGCGGCGCCGTGCGGCCAAAGTAGGTCCTCGCGGGCCCGGTGCGAAGCGCGGTGGACATCTGCAGTGTGCTGGTCCGATTGAGGACTG
>NW_026047391.1:362500-365000 GCF_023864345.2 Schistocerca serialis cubense
TTCGTGTGAACAGCCGTTGCACACGAGTCAGTCGATCCTAAGCCCTAGGAGAAATCCGATGTTGATGGGGGCCGTCATAGCATGATGCACTTTGTGCTGGCCCCCGTTGGGCGAAAGGGAATCCGGTTCCTATTCCGGAACCCGGCAGCGGAACCGATACAAGTCGGGCCCCTCTTTTAGAGATGCTCGTCGGGGTAACCCAAAAGGACCCGGAGACGCCGTCGGGAGATCGGGGAAGAGTTTTCTTTTCTGCATGAGCGTTCGAGTTCCCTGGAATCCTCTAGCAGGGAGATAGGGTTTGGAACGCGAAGAGCACCGCAGTTGCGGCGGTGTCCCGATCTTCCCCTCGGACCTTGAAAATCCGGGAGAGGGCCACGTGGAGGTGTCGCGCCGGTTCGTACCCATATCCGCAGCAGGTCTCCAAGGTGAAGAGCCTCTAGTCGATAGAATAATGTAGGTAAGGGAAGTCGGCAAATTGGATCCGTAACTTCGGGATAAGGATTGGCTCTGAGGATCGGGGCGTGTCGGGCTTGGTCGGGAAGTGGGTCAGCGCTAACGTGCCGGGCCTGGGCGAGGTGAGTGCCGTAGGGGTGCCGGTAAGTGCGGGCGTTTAGCGCGGGCGTGGTCTGCTCTCGCCGTCGGTTGGCCTCGTGCTGGCCGGCGGTGCAGGATGCGCGCGCCTGCGCGGCGTTCGCGCCCCGGTGCTTCAACCTGCGTGCAGGATCCGAGCTCGGTCCCGTGCCTTGGCCTCCCACGGATCTTCCTTGCTGCGAGGCCGCGTCCGCCTTAGCGTGCTCCTCCGGGGGCGCGCGGGTGCGCGGATTCTCTTCGGCCGCCATTCAACGATCAACTCAGAACTGGCACGGACTGGGGGAATCCGACTGTCTAATTAAAACAAAGCATTGCGATGGCCCTAGCGGGTGTTGACGCAATGTGATTTCTGCCCAGTGCTCTGAATGTCAACGTGAAGAAATTCAAGCAAGCGCGGGTAAACGGCGGGAGTAACTATGACTCTCTTAAGCCCTTCCGCTGAAGGTGCCACCCCAACTCCCCCAGCACCTAGCCGGCCAACCGGCCGTGCCGAAAATCTTGTAACTTTTGCAGCTATGTATACCTGTAGTGAGTGCCACCGCAGCTTTACAACCAAGAACGGTCTCGGGGTCCATCGCCGCCGCCAACATCTTGCGGCCGCCAACGCGGAGATCGTCACGGAGAGGCATCGCGCGAGGTGGACGGAGGAAGAAGTCCTGTCGCTCGCCAAGGCGGAGGCCGAACTGTTCCTTGAGAGGGACGCCCGGTTCTTCTTCGTCAATCAAGAACTCATCAGGATGTTCCCCGACCGAACGCTCGAGGCAATCAAGTGCCGACGGCGGCAAGCTGCCCACAAGCAGCTTGTCCGCCAATTCATGGAGGCGCTTGAGATCGGTCGGGGGGAAGAGCCGGCGTCCCGCCGGGGAGCAGCAAGCCCGCTGCCTGACGCGGGCGAGGCCGCTGCGCCGCCCGTCGACGCAGCCGAGGACTTCGCGGCCGACACCACCGGGCCGCCGCCGGAGGGGCCGACTGACGCCGCCATCTGGGAGCATCTGGCGGGGCTACCCGCTTCCGCCCAGCGTTTCTCTGCCCTGGATCGTGTCATAGGTCTGGGGCGGGGCACGCCGCCCGATGTCATCCTGGGCATGCTCCCGGATGCCCTTGCGTCGGTCGGGTCCAGAGGGGAGAGATCGATCACCAGGACACAGCGGCCGCGCCAACCATCGAAGCGGCCGCCTGCCGCGCCGCCGACGCAGAAGCGCAAGCGGCGCCGCTGGGAGTACGCGAGAACGCAGGATGCCTTCCGACGGTCGCGTGCACGTTGCGTGCGCGGCCTCTTGGATGGCACCCTGCTCCAGCCGCCACCTGCCATCCCTGGTCTGCTGGACTTCTGGGCGGACCTCTTCACCAAGAAGCCCATCTCCACCGCGGGCTTCATTCGTGACCGCCTCCTCCCGCACTCAGAGCCTGTCGCTCTCGAGTGCATATGGGGGCCGGTCACACATGAGGAGGTCGCCGCCGCGTTGCCGCCCAGGGGATCAGCAGCCGGGCCGGACGGCCTTACCCCAGCGGAGTTGCGGCGCCTGCCGCACGAAGTCCTGGTGAAAGTGATGAATCTCTTCCTTCTGGCCCGCGCCCTTCCGGAACGCCTGCTTCGCGCGCGGACGTCCCTTCTCCCGAAAACGGCTGCACCAACATCCCCCGCTGACTTTCGCCCCATTACGGTCTGCTCGGTGTTGGCGCGGACCTTTCACAAGGTTCTCGCGTCACGCCTGATGCGCGCATGTGCTGTGGACGAACGTCAGCGGGCATTCATCCCTCGGGATGGGATGTTGGAAAATACCTTCATCTTGGACACTGCTCTCACCGACGCAGTTCGCTCCTGCCGCTCTGTCTTTGTGGCATCGATCGACGTATCTAAGGCATTCGATTCGGTAGATCATGCTGCCCTTCGCCCCGTGCTGAAGGC
>NW_026047391.1:370000-375000 GCF_023864345.2 Schistocerca serialis cubense
GGCACGCAGACGATATGTAAGCACCAGCATGGAACAACACCCAGTGCATCCTCTCTGCCACATTAGACAATCCACACTATCATAACCAGACCGGGAGGTCCACTCGGAAAACAGAATATCCCACCCTTCCGACAACCACCATTGCTCAGCTAAGCCACCAACACCCACACATGTCCCACACAGGGGTGCACCCAACATCACAATACTGCCTCCTGTCACACCACACAAACAATGGCAGGAATGAAAGACACAGGTCTGCCACAAGCATGGAATCAGAGCGCCGCCTGTTATGAGCCAAAGGTGCACCCTGACGTGGCAAATCAGATGATGCCGCAGTCATTTACTTACGATAATCACAATCAACAAACTGCCGCCCCCCCCCCCCAAAACACCTTTCCTTACAACAATGTGTACCTTAACCTAACCCATATTGTGCCTTAACCTAACCCATATTGTGCCTTAACCTAACCCATATTGTGCCTTAACCTAACCCATATTGTGCCTTAACCTAACCCATATTGTGCCTTAACCTAACCCGTATTGTGCCTTAACCTAACCCGTATTGTGCCTTAACCTAACCCGTATTGTGCCTTAACCTAACCCGTATTGTGCCTTAACCTAACCCGTATTGTGCCTTAACCTAACCCGTATTGTGCCTTAACCTAACCCGTATTGTGCCTTAACCTAACCCGTATTGTGCCTTAACCTAACCCGTATTGTGCCTTAACCTAACCCGTATTGTGCCTTAACCTAACCCGTATTGTGCCTTAACCTAACCCGTATTGTGCCTTAACCTAACCCGTATTGTGCCTTAACCTAACCCGTATTGTGCCTTAACCTAACCCGTATTGTGCCTTAACCTAACCCGTATTGTGCCTTAACCTAACCCGTATTGTGCCTTAACCTAACCCGTGTTGTGCCTTAACCTAACCCGTGTTGTGCCTTAACCTAACCTGTGTTGTGCCTTAACCTAACCCGTGTTGTGCCTTAACCTAACCCGTGTTGTGCCTTAACCTAACCTATGTTGCGCCTTAACCTACCCTATATTGTACCTTAACCTAACCTATATTGTACCTTAACCTAACCTATGTTGCGCCTTAACCTAACCTATGTTGCGCCTTAACCTAACCTATGTTGCGCCTTAACCTAACCTATGTTGCGCCTTAACCTAACCTATGTTGCGCCTTAACCTAACCTATGTTGCGCCTTAACCTAACCTATGTTGCGCCTTAACCTAACCTATGTTGCGCCTTAACCTAACCTATGTTGCGCCTTAACCTAACCTATGTTGCGCCTTAACCTAACCTATGTTGCGCCTTAACCCAACACACGTTGCGCCTTAACCCAACACACGTTGCGCCTTAACCCAACACACGTTGCGCCTTAACCCAACACACGTTGCGCCTTAACCCAACACACGTTGCGCCTTAACCCAACACACGTTGCGCCTTAACCCAACACACGTTGCGCCTTAACCCAACACACGTTGCGCCTTAACCCAACACACGTTGCGCCTTAACCCAACACACGTTGCGCCTTAACCCAACACACGTTGCGCCTTAACCCAACACACGTTGGGCCTTAACCCAACACACGTTGGGCCTTAACCCAACACACGTTGGGCCTTAACCCAACACACGTTGGGCCTTAACCCAACACACGTTGGGCCTTAACCCAACACACGTTGGGCCTTAACCCAACACACGTTGGGCCTTAACCCAACACACGTTGGGCCTTAACCCAACACACGTTGGGCCTTAACCCAACACACGTTGGGCCTTAACCCAACACACGTTGGGCCTTAACCCAACACACGTTGGGCCTTAACCCAACACACGTTGGGCCTTAACCTGCTCTGTAATTGTCATACGACGCGTTAAATTAGTGTAGTGTTGCCTAACTGCAACCCCCGCAATATAGTTTGCTACTCGCACTGCCCGGTCCCCAGAGTATCGCTTCATGTTAAACACCTTGCAGCTATACACTGTAATGCGGATGGCAGCAGGACGTACATGCTCAATGCCCTTCGCAGTTGTTCATTGGCATTCGCATGGTGAAGCACAGCCTACGTTGTGGTACGGCTTGTGTCAACTGTCCGCTGATGTTGTACGTCCAAATCACACACTGTACTGCACATTGGTCCTCATGTACTGAATGATACATCGTGGTACATGTGTGACCGTACCACGACTGCGCCAACAACGGCGAACCATACGGTCCAAATATTGTGCACTCAGCTACATGTCGTCTCCCTATAAGAGCTGGATTGCAGTATGGTATGCCGTGGATGGCGATCGGCATGAGCCGTCTGTTGATGTAGTGGCGCGTGTTGTCAGACGTAGTCGTCTCTTCTCACACACCGTGATAGCATGGTGCACTGCGTTCCACATCTGCGACATGCGACAGAGGCCGGTTGACAGTCGTTCGCGCAATGGACATCGCATACGTACGGGGGCCACCTTCCACGTGTTCGCGAAGCGTGCACATGTTGTTGCGTGTATGTGGGCAGACATAGTGTGTCGTGACACCTGACACAGGCATGCAACAATCGTTGAATTTGCAAATGGCGATGGACGTCTACGTTTGCTGGTGACGTTACGCAAATGAAGAACTGGTAAACCGTTGTGGTGCGGTTGTTCTCGCTAGAGGTGAATCAGTGATGGCGACGATCGGTTGAGCTACCAACCGGTTGTTTCAGCGATACCCACCATGCCCACGAACGTGAATGGCATGTGGGTGTGAAGCGATACGCGGCGGTGGCTGGGTGGGACCGTCCCCGGCCGGTGAGGGGGGGCCTCCCGGCGTGCTGGCCGCGCGGTGCGTGGGCGCACGCGCTACAGCCGGCTGGTGGGGGCGGCCAGTGGCAGGCGCGCCGGCCGACGGAGGCGGCAGGCGGCGTAGCTGCGCGCCGGCGCACCCTGCACGCGGCGCCGTGCGGCCAAAGTAGGTCCTCGCGGGCCCGGTGCGAAGCGCGGTGGACATCTGCAGTGTGCTGGTCCGATTGAGGACTGTGTGCGCTGAGGATGCGCCGCCGCCCGGCGCTCGGCGCCGCGACGCCGTCTGCTGCTCGGTCGCCTCTGCGGTTCTCGCAGGTGGATTGTATCGCAGCTGTGCGGACGTGTTGGCGCGTGCGCTGTGCTGGGAGAGTTCGCTTCGGCACCCAAGTGGGGCTTTTGTCCTTCTGTGGCGCTGGCGTTGGAGCTGCCGGCCACCGTAGGTGGCGCGTGTTGTCTCCCGCCGGCAATGCCACGACAGCACGCTCCCGGGCCTCTGTCGGCAGCGGCAAGCTCAGTTGGGAGCACGGGTGGTCGCACCTAAAGCGTCTACTCGCCAAACTCCGGGCGATTGCGCCTCTCTCGAACCCGACCAAGTACTTAGGACGGCGCTGCGCGCCGCCGGGACCTGAGAGGGTTTCGAGGTGTATTGTGCAGGGGAGCTCAGCCTCCTCCTGTTTGCAGAATAATTGAGCGGACGCTTGCGTGTTCGCGCGGGCCCCCGGGACACACTCCCGGGCGGCCGGCTGCTCAGCTCTAGTTGACGCAGCTCCCTGGTTGATCCTGCCAGTAGTCATATGCTTGTCTCAAAGATTAAGCCATGCATGTCTCAGTACAAGCCGCATTAAGGTGAAACCGCGAATGGCTCATTAAATCAGTTATGGTTCCTTAGATCGTACCCACGTTACTTGGATAACTGTGGTAATTCTAGAGCTAATACATGCAAACAGAGTCCCGACCAGAGATGGAAGGGACGCTTTTATTAGATCAAAACCAATCGGTCGGCTCGTCCGGTCCGTTTGCCTTGGTGACTCTGAATAACTTTGGGCTGATCGCACGGTCCTCGTACCGGCGACGCATCTTTCAAATGTCTGCCTTATCAACTGTCGATGGTAGGTTCTGCGCCTACCATGGTTGTAACGGGTAACGGGGAATCAGGGTTCGATTCCGGAGAGGGAGCCTGAGAAACGGCTACCACATCCAAGGAAGGCAGCAGGCGCGCAAATTACCCACTCCCGGCACGGGGAGGTAGTGACGAAAAATAACGATACGGGACTCATCCGAGGCCCCGTAATCGGAATGAGTACACTTTAAATCCTTTAACGAGTATCTATTGGAGGGCAAGTCTGGTGCCAGCAGCCGCGGTAATTCCAGCTCCAATAGCGTATATTAAAGTTGTTGCGGTTAAAAAGCTCGTAGTTGGATTTGTGTCCCACGCTGTTGGTTCACCGCCCGTCGGTGTTTAACTGGCATGTATCGTGGGACGTCCTGCCGGTGGGGCGAGCTGAAGGCGTGCGACGCGCCTCGTGCGTGCTCGTGCGTCCCGAGGCGGACCCCGTTGCAATCCTACCAGGGTGCTCTTGAGTGAGTGTCTCGGTGGGCCGGCACGTTTACTTTGAACAAATTAGAGTGCTTAAAGCAGGCAAGCCCGCCTGAATACTGTGTGCATGGAATAATGGAATAGGACCTCGGTTCTATTTTGTTGGTTTTCGGAACCCGAGGTAATGATTAATAGGGACAGGCGGGGGCATTCGTATTGCGACGTTAGAGGTGAAATTCTTGGATCGTCGCAAGACGAACAGAAGCGAAAGCATTTGCCAAGTATGTTTTCATTAATCAAGAACGAAAGTTAGAGGTTCGAAGGCGATCAGATACCGCCCTAGTTCTAACCATAAACGATGCCAGCCAGCGATCCGCCGCAGTTCCTCCGATGACTCGGCGGGCAGCCTCCGGGAAACCAAAGCTTTTGGGTTCCGGGGGAAGTATGGTTGCAAAGCTGAAACTTAAAGGAATTGACGGAAGGGCACCACCAGGAGTGGAGCCTGCGGCTTAATTTGACTCAACACGGGAAACCTCACCAGGCCCGGACACCGGAAGGATTGACAGATTGATAGCTCTTTCTTGATTCGGTGGGTGGTGGTGCATGGCCGTTCTTAGTTGGTGGAGCGATTTGTCTGGTTAATTCCGATAACGAACGAGACTCTAGCCTGCTAACTAGTCGCGTGA
>NW_026047391.1:382500-385000 GCF_023864345.2 Schistocerca serialis cubense
ATATTGTGCCTTAACCTAACCCATATTGTGCCTTAACCTAACCCATATTGTGCCTTAACCTAACCCGTATTGTGCCTTAACCTAACCCGTATTGTGCCTTAACCTAACCCGTATTGTGCCTTAACCTAACCCGTATTGTGCCTTAACCTAACCCGTATTGTGCCTTAACCTAACCCGTATTGTGCCTTAACCTAACCCGTATTGTGCCTTAACCTAACCCGTATTGTGCCTTAACCTAACCCGTATTGTGCCTTAACCTAACCCGTATTGTGCCTTAACCTAACCCGTATTGTGCCTTAACCTAACCCGTATTGTGCCTTAACCTAACCCGTATTGTGCCTTAACCTAACCCGTATTGTGCCTTAACCTAACCCGTATTGTGCCTTAACCTAACCCGTATTGTGCCTTAACCTAACCCGTATTGTGCCTTAACCTAACCCGTATTGTGCCTTAACCTAACCCGTATTCTGCCTTAACCTAACCCGTGTTGTATCTTAACCTAACCCGTGTTGTGCCTTAACCTAACCTGTGTTGTGCCTTAACCTAACCCGTGTTGTGCCTTAACCTAACCCGTGTTGTGCCTTAACCTAACCTATGTTGCGCCTTAACCTACCCTATATTGTACCTTAACCTAACCTATATTGTACCTTAACCTAACCTATGTTGCGCCTTAACCTAACCTATGTTGCGCCTTAACCTAACCTATGTTGCGCCTTAACCTAACCTATGTTGCGCCTTAACCTAACCTATGTTGCGCCTTAACCTAACCTATGTTGCGCCTTAACCTAACCTATGTTGCGCCTTAACCTAACCTATGTTGCGCCTTAACCTAACCTATGTTGCGCCTTAACCTAACCTATGTTGCGCCTTAACCTAACCTATGTTGCGCCTTAACCTAACCTATGTTGCGCCTTAACCCAACACACGTTGCGCCTTAACCCAACACACGTTGCGCCTTAACCCAACACACGTTGCGCCTTAACCCAACACACGTTGCGCCTTAACCCAACACACGTTGCGCCTTAACCCAACACACGTTGCGCCTTAACCCAACACACGTTGCGCCTTAACCCAACACACGTTGCGCCTTAACCCAACACACGTTGCGCCTTAACCCAACACACGTTGCGCCTTAACCCAACACACGTTGCGCCTTAACCCAACACACGTTGCGCCTTAACCCAACACACGTTGCGCCTTAACCCAACACACGTTGCGCCTTAACCCAACACACGTTGGGCCTTAACCCAACACACGTTGGGCCTTAACCCAACACACGTTGGGCCTTAACCCAACACACGTTGGGCCTTAACCCAACACACGTTGGGCCTTAACCCAACACACGTTGGGCCTTAACCCAACACACGTTGGGCCTTAACCCAACACACGTTGGGCCTTAACCCAACACACGTTGGGCCTTAACCCAACACACGTTGGGCCTTAACCCAACACACGTTGGGCCTTAACCTGCTCTGTAATTGTCATACGACGCGTTAAATTAGTGTAGTGTTGCCTAACTGCAACCCCCGCAATATAGTTTGCTACTCGCACTGCCCGGTCCCCAGAGTATCGCTTCATGTTAAACACCTTGCAGCTATACACTGTAATGCGGATGGCAGCAGGACGTACATGCTCAATGCCCTTCGCAGTTGTTCATTGGCATTCGCATGGCGAAGCACAGCCTACGTTGTGGTACGGCTTGTGTCAACTGTCCGCTGATGTTGTACGTCCAAATCACACACTGTACTGCACATTGGTCCTCATGTACTGAATGATACATCGTGGTACATGTGTGACCGTACCACGACTGCGCCAACAACGGCGAACCATACGGTCCAAATATTGTGCACTCAGCTACATGTCGTCTCCCTATAAGAGCTGGATTGCAGTATGGTATGCCGTGGATGGCGATCGGCATGAGCCGTCTGTTGATGTAGTGGCGCGTGTTGTCAGACGTAGTCGTCTCTTCTCACACACCGTGATAGCATGGTGCACTGCGTTCCACATCTGCGACATGCGACAGAGGCCGGTTGACAGTCGTTCGCGCAATGGACATCGCATACGTACGGGGGCCACCTTCCACGTGTTCGCGAAGCGTGCACATGTTGTTGCGTGTATGTGGGCAGACATAGTGTGTCGTGACACCTGACACAGGCATGCAACAATCGTTGAATTTGCAAATGGCGATGGACGTCTACGTTTGCTGGTGACGTTACGCAAATGAAGAACTGGTAAACCGTTGTGGTGCGGTTGTTCTCGCTAGAGGTGAATCAGTGATGGCGACGATCGGTTGAGCTACCAACCGGTTGTTTCAGCGATACCCACCATGCCCACGAACGTGAATGGCATGTGGGTGTGAAGCGATACGCGGCGGTGGCTGGGTGGGACCGTCCCCGGCCGGTGAGGGGGGGCCTCCCGGCGTGCTGGCCGCGCGGTGCGTGGGCGCACGCGCTACAGCCGGCTGGTGGGGGCGGCCAGTGGCAGGCGCGCCGGCCGACGG
>NW_026047391.1:395000-400000 GCF_023864345.2 Schistocerca serialis cubense
CTTAACCTAACCCGTATTGTGCCTTAACCTAACCCGTATTGTGCCTTAACCTAACCCGTATTGTGCCTTAACCTAACCCGTATTCTGCCTTAACCTAACCCGTGTTGTGCCTTAACCTAACCCGTGTTGTGCCTTAACCTAACCTGTGTTGTGCCTTAACCTAACCCGTGTTGTGCCTTAACCTAACCCGTGTTGTGCCTTAACCTAACCTATGTTGCGCCTTAAGGGGAGTTGGAATGCCCTATCTCGCCAATGTTAAATTTGCTAACTTTGTGTACCTTTTTCTTTGGAACTATTATCTTCAGAACTTTGAAATTCTGGCAGAGGTTTTCAGCATATATTGTGAGCCCACTGAACTAGAACCAATGTTTTCTTTTTGTTGGTATAGTATTTATGAATTTTTTACCATTAAGCCATTTTTTATTGGAAAAAGTATAACATAAACTTCCCTAGTTCAGAGAATAAGCCAGTTCTTGTCATGATTCTAGTTCAGTGGCCTCTTTGAACTGTTTTGCAGCATTTCTGAAAATTTGAATGTTGTTGGTTGAGTGGTTTATGAGATAAAGGTACATGTAACACTAAAAATGTCAAATGCCAGAAAATGCGATTAAAGTAATTTATTATGAAAATTCACAAATACCTTTTATTCTATTATCAAAAGTGTCCAGCAGAGTAATCAGGGTCATCTTCTAGTTCTTCTTCTTCACCTAGAAGCTTTCTTCTCCTTGCTGCCCTTGCTTTTTTTGTATTAAATTCAGCTGCATACTGAGCCTTCCTTACTCGCACGCTGTCCAGAAGCTGAAGACCTCTGATGGTGTTGATACCAGGAGCAATGCCGAGCCTTGCCATGACCTTTAGCCTACCCATATGACCATCATTGAATGAAATAACAGCATCACTGACTCCCCATTTCAATGTTTTTATCCCAACAAATACATTCTTAGGTACACGAGTCCAAATGAGGTTGTTGAACGACTCGTTTTGATTCTGGGTACAACCATGAAGACATTTTCGCAGAAGATCAGGATGCCCCAAGTCTCTATATATTGGTTTAATTACTTCCATAACAGCCAATGGAATATAATTTTTATGGTGATAAGGATCCCCAGTAGCTTGAGATTTTCTATAATTGCACCATGACTGAGGACCATCTGGACAAGCAAAATGTTGAGGATTATCATCAGTTGATGATCGATGTAAATATGTGGCCCATACAGCTTGTCTCATTTCCTGCAAATTATTTGCATTATTTCTTATTGCCATACCATAGTATTGTTGTAATTCATTTATAATTTTATCTGACAGGCGACCTCTAATGGTTTTACCATCTGACAAAATTTTGTCCTTCAGATTCTGTTTCAGTTTCCTTAGACGAGTGCCCATTCGTTTCTGAACATGACCGACACATTCTAGTTTAGTTATTGTCTTATTGACATATGGCATGGATTCTGTAACACTTTTGTATGCCTTGGAGTCCCCATCTCCAAGGAATTTTGTGTAAAATACTCCCCGTTCTTTTTCTGATCTGCTAAACATTTTCACAGCAGCGGCAGCCTCCATGCCTCCACTCGTACCTTCATAATTCTTGCTACATATGTGAGCTGCTTCTATCTTACCAGATGCACAATGGTAACAATGTTTAGTGAGCACTTCATAGTCCAAAACTTTACCGCTGTCCACACTAGTAACAGTAGCAACAGCATTTTTGGATGTGTGACCCCTTTTCTGCCAGGTTCCATCAAAAGCAACAGGGATATCTGGGTTTCCTTCATTTATATATTTTGCTTCACTGGCAGCAGCTTTCATTGATAAATCTGCTACAGACTGAACAGCATCTCCTATCACTTCAGTGTAATTGTCAATTTTAGCAGGTGGAGGTGGAAGATTCATTATGGCACAAAATGTTTGAGCAGCAGTATGTCCTTTACCAATTGCTCTCATTGCATACATTAGCCTGATATTACTCTCAAACAAATTGCTACTGCATGTTTTAGAGCTCCAAAAACAGGTCTCATTTTCACAACTGGCACAAACTATAGCAATTTTGCAGGAAAGTCCTATAGATTTTGTTATGTTCATATCAAAAGAACCTCCACAAAGATTACAACACAAACATTTCTTCATAAACTCAGTAAAAACAGGAAAGTCGACTAAAACATATTGTTCATTAGAAGCTTCATCTGTAATTTCACTTGCACAGTTTGATAACTTCTTTTTTGATGCACTGGTGGGCGTGTCTCCTTCACACATCTCAGCTGTACAAACGTCAGAACTTTCACCAGCATCAACAGGTGCTGAAGCAGAATCACTTGAACAAACGTTATTTGTAAATCTATTACCGCGAAACTTTCGCTTTTTAAATAATGATGCACTCCTAGGCATCGTAGAAACTACGCACTCACCACTGAAAGTCAAAACAAGACAGATAACAAACTCCAAATGAGCGACAAACTAAACTCGAGGCTCAAAACAAACACTCACAGATCAAAAACTGAACAATAAACACAGCTAGTCGTAAAAACAATGGTACCTATGGAAGGATCAAAGATTCTACAACTGAAGAGTGAAATCCACAGCCTTCTATATGTAATGTTTTCGGAAATGCGAAGATTTAAATGTGTACAAATCACAAGATGGGTAACTTTGCTGGGCGCACATGTAATTTTGAAAAATTAAATAAAAATACTTCCAATTGGAATTTCTTAACAAATTTTGCACCATTTTAAGCAGAAAATTTCAAATTAAGTTATAAGGTTAAAAACTGAAAATGTGAATTTTTTCCATTTTCCGGCATTCCAACTCCCCTTAACCTACCCTATATTGTACCTTAACCTAACCTATATTGTACCTTAACCTAACCTATGTTGCGCCTTAACCTAACCTATGTTGCGCCTTAACCTAACCTATGTTGCGCCTTAACCTAACCTATGTTGCGCCTTAACCTAACCTATGTTGCGCCTTAACCTAACCTATGTTGCGCCTTAACCTAACCTATGTTGCGCCTTAACCTAACCTATGTTGCGCCTTAACCTAACCTATGTTGCGCCTTAACCTAACCTATGTTGCGCCTTAACCTAACCTATGTTGCGCCTTAACCTAACCTATGTTGCGCCTTAACCCAACACACGTTGCGCCTTAACCCAACACACGTTGCGCCTTAACCCAACACACGTTGCGCCTTAACCCAACACACGTTGCGCCTTAACCCAACACACGTTGCGCCTTAACCCAACACACGTTGCGCCTTAACCCAACACACGTTGCGCCTTAACCCAACACACGTTGCGCCTTAACCCAACACACGTTGCGCCTTAACCCAACACACGTTGCGCCTTAACCCAACACACGTTGCGCCTTAACCCAACACACGTTGGGCCTTAACCCAACACACGTTGGGCCTTAACCCAACACACGTTGGGCCTTAACCCAACACACGTTGGGCCTTAACCCAACACACGTTGGGCCTTAACCCAACACACGTTGGGCCTTAACCCAACACACGTTGGGCCTTAACCCAACACACGTTGGGCCTTAACCCAACACACGTTGGGCCTTAACCCAACACACGTTGGGCCTTAACCCAACACACGTTGGGCCTTAACCCAACACACGTTGGGCCTTAACCCAACACACGTTGGGCCTTAACCCAACACACGTTGGGCCTTAACCCAACACACGTTGGGCCTTAACCTGCTCTGTAATTGTCATACGACGCGTTAAATTAGTGTAGTGTTGCCTAACTGCAACCCCCGCAATATAGTTTGCTACTCGCACTGCCCGGTCCCCAGAGTATCGCTTCATGTTAAACACCTGCCAGCTATACACTGTAATGCGGATGGCAGCAGGACGTACATGCTCAATGCCCTTCGCAGTTGTTCATTGGCATTCGCATGGCGAAGCACAGCCTACGTTGTGGTACGGCTTGTGTCAACTGTCCGCTGATGTTGTACGTCCAAATCACACACTGTACTGCACATTGGTCCTCATGTACTGAATGATACATCGTGGTACATGTGTGACCGTACCACGACTGCGCCAACAACGGCGAACCATACGGTCCAAATATTGTGCACTCAGCTACATGTCGTCTCCCTATAAGAGCTGGATTGCAGTATGGTATGCCGTGGATGGCGATCGGCATGAGCCGTCTGTTGATGTAGTGGCGCGTGTTGTCAGACGTAGTCGTCTCTTCTCACACACCGTGATAGCATGGTGCACTGCGTTCCACATCTGCGACATGCGACAGAGGCCGGTTGACAGTCGTTCGCGCAATGGACATCGCATACGTACGGGGGCCACCTTCCACGTGTTCGCGAAGCGTGCACATGTTGTTGCGTGTATGTGGGCAGACATAGTGTGTCGTGACACCTGACACAGGCATGCAACAATCGTTGAATTTGCAAATGGCGATGGACGTCTACGTTTGCTGGTGACGTTACGCAAATGAAGAACTGGTAAACCGTTGTGGTGCGGTTGTTCTCGCTAGAGGTGAATCAGTGATGGCGACGATCGGTTGAGCTACCAACCGGTTGTTTCAGCGATACCCACCATGCCCACGAACGTGAATGGCATGTGGGTGTGAAGCGATACGCGGCGGTGGCTGGGTGGGACCGTCCCCGGCCGGTGAGGGGGGGCCTCCCGGCGTGCTGGCCGCGCGGTGCGTGGGCGCACGCGCTACAGCCGGCTGGTGGGGGCGGCCAGTGGCAGGCGCGCCGGCCGACGGAGGCGGCAGGCGGCGTAGCTGCGCGCCGGCGCACCCTGCACGCGGCGCCGTGCGGCCAAAGTAGGTCCTCGCGGGCCCGGTGCGAAGCGCGGTGGACATCTGCAGTGTGCTGGTCCGATTGAGGACTGTGTGCGCTGAGGATGCGCCGCCGCCCGGCGCTCGGCGCCGCGACGCCGTCTGCTGCTCGGTCGCCTCTGCGGTTCTCGCAGGTGGATTGTATCGCAGCTGTGCGGACGTGTTGGCGCGTGCGCTGTGCTGGGAGAGTTCGCTTCGGCAC
>NW_026047391.1:405000-407500 GCF_023864345.2 Schistocerca serialis cubense
GGAACCGATACAAGTCGGGCCCCTCTTTTAGAGATGCTCGTCGGGGTAACCCAAAAGGACCCGGAGACGCCGTCGGGAGATCGGGGAAGAGTTTTCTTTTCTGCATGAGCGTTCGAGTTCCCTGGAATCCTCTAGCAGGGAGATAGGGTTTGGAACGCGAAGAGCACCGCAGTTGCGGCGGTGTCCCGATCTTCCCCTCGGACCTTGAAAATCCGGGAGAGGGCCACGTGGAGGTGTCGCGCCGGTTCGTACCCATATCCGCAGCAGGTCTCCAAGGTGAAGAGCCTCTAGTCGATAGAATAATGTAGGTAAGGGAAGTCGGCAAATTGGATCCGTAACTTCGGGATAAGGATTGGCTCTGAGGATCGGGGCGTGTCGGGCTTGGTCGGGAAGTGGGTCAGCGCTAACGTGCCGGGCCTGGGCGAGGTGAGTGCCGTAGGGGTGCCGGTAAGTGCGGGCGTTTAGCGCGGGCGTGGTCTGCTCTCGCCGTCGGTTGGCCTCGTGCTGGCCGGCGGTGCAGGATGCGCGCGCCTGCGCGGCGTTCGCGCCCCGGTGCTTCAACCTGCGTGCAGGATCCGAGCTCGGTCCCGTGCCTTGGCCTCCCACGGATCTTCCTTGCTGCGAGGCCGCGTCCGCCTTAGCGTGCTCCTCCGGGGGCGCGCGGGTGCGCGGATTCTCTTCGGCCGCCATTCAACGATCAACTCAGAACTGGCACGGACTGGGGGAATCCGACTGTCTAATTAAAACAAAGCATTGCGATGGCCCTAGCGGGTGTTGACGCAATGTGATTTCTGCCCAGTGCTCTGAATGTCAACGTGAAGAAATTCAAGCAAGCGCGGGTAAACGGCGGGAGTAACTATGACTCTCTTAAGGTGGTCAAGTGGCGGCGGTGTGGCTGCATCCGGACTTGGCTTTTCGAAGTGCGGTCTTGATGTAGTCGTGCTGCTGCTGCGAGGTGCCTTCCTTGGGTTATAGTTACAGGGAGAGTGATGCGCAATACATGGGCCTAGCCCTCTTAGCCTCTCCTCTCCTGCGGTCTTCTCCCCTTCTCGTGGGCCCGCTGATTTTTGCAGAGTGGAAGACCGCACCAGGGGCTTGGGGGGGTTACCAGCCCCCCCTCGCATTATCCCTTTATAGTTGGGGGCAGCCGACAAGAAACAAGAGATGGTGGCCCTTCCGCTGAAGGTGCCACCCCAGCTACCCCAGCACCTATCCGGCCAACCGGCCGTAACGAAAATGCGATAGTTTGTGTAGCTCCCTTTGCTTGCAGTGAGTGCCACCGCACTTTTACCACGAAGAACGGTCTCGGGGTCCATCGCCGCCGCCAACACCCTGCGGCCGCCAACGCTGAGATCGTGACGGAGAGGCATCGCGCGAGGTGGACGGAGGAAGAAGTCCTGTCGCTCGCCAAGGCAGAGGCCGAACTGTTCCTGGAGAGGGACGCCCGGTTCTTCTTTGTAAATCAAGAACTTACCAGGATGTTCCCCGACCGAACGCTTGAGGCAATCAAGTGCCGACGGCGGCAAGCTGCCCACAAGCAGCTTGTCCGCCAATTCATGGAGGCACTTGAGATCGGTCGGGGTGAAGAGCCGGCGTCCCGCCGTGGAGCAGCGAGCTCGCTGCCTGACGCGGGCGAGGCCGCTGCGCCGCCCGTCGACGCAGCCGAGGACTTCGCGGCCGACACCACCGGGCCGCCGCCGGAGGGGCCGACTGACGCCGCCATCTGGGAGCATCTGGCGGGGCTACCTGCTTCCGCCCAGCGTTTCTCTGCCCTGGATCGAGTCATTGGTCTGGGGCGGGGCACGCCGCCCGATGTCATCCTGGGCATGCTCCCGGATGCCCTTGCGTCGGTCGGGTCCAGGGGGGAGAGGTCGATCACCAGGACACAGCGGCCGCGCCAACCATCCAAGCGGCCGCCTGCCGCCCCGCCGCTGCAGAAGCGCAAGCGGCGCCGCTGGGAATACGCGCGGACACAGGACGCCTTCCGTAGGTCGCGTGCGCGTTGCGTGCGCGGCTTGCTGGACGGCACCCTGCTGCAGCCGCCACCCGACATCCCCGGTCTGCTGGACTTCTGGGCGGACCTCTTCACGAAGAAGCCGATCTCCACCGCCGGCTTCATCCGTGACCGCCTTCTCCCGCACTCGGAGCCTGTCGCTCCTGAGTGCCTATGGGGGCCGGTCACACGTGAGGAGGTCGCTGCTGCCTTGCCGCCCAGGGGATCGGCAGCCGGGCCGGACGGCCTGACTCCAGCGGAGCTGCGGCGCCTGCCGCATGAAGTCCTGGTGAAACTCTTGAACCTCTTCCTCCTGGCCCGCGCCCTCCCCGAGCGTCTGCTTCGCGCCCGGACGTCACTTCTCCCCAAAACGGCTGCACCAACATCCCCCGCTGACTTTCGCCCCATTACGGTCTGCTCGGTGTTGGCGCGGACCTTTCACAAGGTTCTCGCGTCACGCCTGATGCGTGCATGTGCTGTGGACGAACGTCAGCGGGCATTCATCCC
>NW_026047391.1:412500-417500 GCF_023864345.2 Schistocerca serialis cubense
CCGGATTAAACGTATACACGGCGCTGATTAGTAATACATAGACCCATCAGAATACAGATAATATATACAACTGTCCGTATACATGCTGAAAGACTCTGCTCACAATCACAACCACACGGCAGCCACACACTCTTATCACGCACTACTCTCCGCCTGTAACACGCACACAGACAATATGTAAGCACCAGCATGGAACAACACCCAGTGCATCCTCTCCGCCACATGAGACAATCCACACTGTCATAACCAGACTGGGAGGTCCACTCAGAAAACGGAATATCCCACCCCCCCGACAACCACCATTGCTCAGCTAAGCCACCAACACCCACACATGTCCTACACAGGGGTGCACCCAACATCACAATACTGCCTCCTCTCACAGCACACAAACAATGGCAGGAATGAAAGACACAGGTCTGCCACAAGCATGGAATCGGAGCGCCGCCTGTCATGAGCCAAAGGTGCATCCTGACGTGGCAAATCAGATGATGCCGCAGGCATCCACTTACTATAATCACAATCAACAAACCGACCGGCCGCCCCCCCCCCCCCCCCCCATTACACCTTTCCATACAACAATGTGTACCTTAACCTAAACTATACTGTACCTTAACCTAAACTATACTGTACCTTAACCTAAACTATACTGTACCTTAACCTAAACTATACTGTACCTTAACCTAAACTATACTGTACCTTAACCTAAACTATACTGTACCTTAACCTAAACTATACTGTACCTTAACCTAACCTATACGGTACCTCAACCTAACCTATATTGTGCCTCAACCTAACCTATGTTGCGCCTTAACCTAACCTATGTTGCGCCTTAACCTAACCTATGTTGCGCCTTAACCTAACCTATGTTGCGCCTTAACCTAACCTATGTTGCGCCTTAACCTAACCTATGTTGCGCCTTAACCTAACCTATGTTGCGCCTTAACCTAACCTATGTTGCGCCTTAACCTAACCTATGTTGCGCCTTAACCTAACCTATGTTGCGCCTTAACCTAACCTATGTTGCGCCTTAACCTAACCTATGTTGCGCCTTAACCTAACCTATGTTGCGCCTTAACCTAACCTATGTTGCGCCTTAACCTAACCTATGTTGCGCCTTAACCTAACCTATGTTGCGCCTTAACCTAACCTATGTTGCGCCTTAACCTAACCTATGTTGCGCCTTAACCTAACCTATGTTGCGCCTTAACCTAACCTATGTTGCGCCTTAACCTAACCTATGTTGCGCCTTAACCTAACCTATGTTGCGCCTTAACCTAACCTATGTTGCGCCTTAACCTAACCTATGTTGCGCCTTAACCTAACCTATGTTGCGCCTTAACCCAACCTATGTTGCGCCTTAACCCAACCTATGTTGCGCCTTAACCCAACCTATGTTGCGCCTTAACCCAACCTATGTTGCGCCTTAACCCAACCTATGTTGCGCCTTAACCCAACCTATGTTGCGCCTTAACCCAACCTATGTTGGGCCTTAACCCAACCTATGTTGGGCCTTAACCCAACCTATGTTGGGCCTTAACCCAACACACGTTGGGCCTTAACCCAACACACGTTGGGCCTTAACCCAACACATGTTGGGCCTTAACCCAACACACGTTGGGCCTTAACCCAACACACGTTGGGCCTTAACCCAACACACGTTGGGCCTTAACCCAACACACGTTGGGCCTTAACCCAACACACGTTGGGCCTTAACCCAACACACGTTGGGCCTTAACCCAACACACGTTGGGCCTTAACCCAACACACGTTGGGCCTTAACCCAACACACGTTGGGCCTTAACCCAACACACGTTGGGCCTTAACCCAACACACGTTGGGCCTTAACCCAACACACGTTGGGCCTTAACCCAACACACGTTGGGCCTTAACCCAACACACGTTGGGCCTTAACCTGCTCTGTAATTGTCATACGACGCGTTAAATTAGTGTAGTGTTGCCTAACTGCAACCCCCGCAATATAGTTTGCTACTCGCACTGCCCGGTCCCCAGTGTATCGCTTCATGTTAAACACCTTGCAGCTATACACTGTAATGTGGATGGCAGCAGGACGTACATGCTCAATGCCCTTTGCAGTTGTTCATTGGCATTTGCAGTTGTTCATTGGCATTCGCATGGCGAAGCACTTAGCCTACGCTGTGGTACGGCCTGTGTCAACTGTCCGCTGATGTTGTACGTCCAAATCACACACTGTACTGCACATTGGTCCTCATGTACTGAATGATACATCGTGGTACATGTGACCGTACAACGACTGCGCCAACAACGGCGAACCATGCGGTCCAAATGTTGTGCACTCAGCTACGTGTCGTCTCCCTATAAGAGCTGGATTGCAGTGTGGTATGCCCTGGATGGCGATCAGCATGAGCCGTCTGTTGATGTAGTGGCGCGTGTTGTCAGACGTAGTCGTCTCTTCTCACACACCGTGATAGCATGGTGCACTGCGTTCCACATCTGCGACATGCGACAGAGGCCGGTTGACAGTCGTTCGCGCAATGGACATCGCATACGTACGGGGGCCACCTTCCACGTGTTCGCGAAGCGTGCACATGTTGTTGCGTGTATGTGGGCAGACATAGTGTGTCGTGACACCTGACACAGGCATGCAACAATCGTTGAATTTGCAAATGGCGATGGACGCCTACGTTTGCTGGTGACGTTACGCAAATGAACAACTGGTAAACCGTTGTGGTGCGGTTGTTCTCGCTAGAGGTGAATCAGTGATGGCGACGATCGGTTGAGCTACCAACCGGTTGTTCCAGCGATACCCACCATGCCCACGAACGTGAATGGCATCTGGGTGTGAAGCGATACGCGGCGGTGGCTGGGTGGGACCGTCCCCGGCCGGTGAGGGGGGGCCTCCCGGCGTGCTGGCCGCGCGGTGCGTGGGCGCACGCGCTACAGCCGGCTGGTGGGGGCGGCCAGTGGCAGGCGCGCCGGCCGACGGAGGCGGCAGGCGGCGCAGCTGCGCGCCGGCGCACCCTGCACGCGGCGCCGTGCGGCCAAAGTAGGTCCTCGCGGGCCCGGTGCGAAGCGCGGTGGACATCTGCAGTGTGCTGGTCCGATTGAGGACTGTGTGCGCTGAGGATGCGCCGCCGCCCGGCGCTCGGCGCCGCGACGCCGTCTGCTGCTCGGTCGCCTCTGCGGTTCTCGCAGGTGGTTTGTATCGCAGCTGTGCGGACGTGTTGGCGCGTGCGCTGTGCTGGGAGAGTTCGCTTCGGCACCCAAGTGGGGCTTTTGTCCTTCTGTGGCGCTGGCGTTGGAGCTGCCGGTCACCGTAGGTGGCGCGTGTTGTCTCCCGCCGGCAATGCCACGACAGCACGCTCCCGGGCCTCTGTCGGCAGCGGCAAGCTCAGTTGGGAGCACGGGTGGTCGCACCTAAAGCGTCTACTCGCCAAACCCCGGGCGATTGCGCCTCTCTCGAACCCGACCAAGTACTTAGGACGGCGCTGCGCGCCGCCGGGACCTGAGAGGGTTTCGAGGTGTATGGTGCAGGGGAGCTCAGCCTCCTCCTGTTTGCAGAATAATTGAGCGGACGCTTGCGTGTTCGCGCGGGCCCCCGGGACACACTCCCGGGCGGCCGGCTGCTCAGCTCTAGTTGACGCAGCTCCCTGGTTGATCCTGCCAGTAGTCATATGCTTGTCTCAAAGATTAAGCCATGCATGTCTCAGTACAAGCCGCATTAAGGTGAAACCGCGAATGGCTCATTAAATCAGTTATGGTTCCTTAGATCGTACCCACGTTACTTGGATAACTGTGGTAATTCTAGAGCTAATACATGCAAACAGAGTCCCGACCAGAGATGGAAGGGACGCTTTTATTAGATCAAAACCAATCGGTCGGCTCGTCCGGTCCGTTTGCCTTGGTGACTCTGAATAACTTTGGGCTGATCGCACGGTCCTCGTACCGGCGACGCATCTTTCAAATGTCTGCCTTATCAACTGTCGATGGTAGGTTCTGCGCCTACCATGGTTGTAACGGGTAACGGGGAATCAGGGTTCGATTCCGGAGAGGGAGCCTGAGAAACGGCTACCACATCCAAGGAAGGCAGCAGGCGCGCAAATTACCCACTCCCGGCACGGGGAGGTAGTGACGAAAAATAACGATACGGGACTCATCCGAGGCCCCGTAATCGGAATGAGTACACTTTAAATCCTTTAACGAGTATCTATTGGAGGGCAAGTCTGGTGCCAGCAGCCGCGGTAATTCCAGCTCCAATAGCGTATATTAAAGTTGTTGCGGTTAAAAAGCTCGTAGTTGGATTTGTGTCCCACGCTGTTGGTTCACCGCCCGTCGGTGTTTAACTGGCATGTATCGTGGGACGTCCTGCCGGTGGGGCGAGCTGAAGGCGTGCGACGCGCCTCGTGCGTGCTCGTGCGTCCCGAGGCGGACCCCGTTGCAATCCTACCAGGGTGCTCTTGAGTGAGTGTCTCGGTGGGCCGGCACGTTTACTTTGAACAAATTAGAGTGCTTAAAGCAGGCAAGCCCGCCTGAATACTGTGTGCATGGAATAATGGAATAGGACCTCGGTTCTATTTTGTTGGTTTTCGGAACCCGAGGTAATGATTAATAGGGACAGGCGGGGGCATTCGTATTGCGACGTTAGAGGTGAAATTCTTGGATCGTCGCAAGACGAACAGAAGCGAAAGCATTTGCCAAGTATGTTTTCATTAATCAAGAACGAAAGTTAGAGGTTCGAAGGCGATCAGATACCGCCCTAGTTCTAACCATAAACGATGCCAGCCAGCGATCCGCCGCAGTTCCTCCGATGACTCGGCGGGCAGCCTCCGGGAAACCAAAGCTTTTGGGTTCCGGGGGAAGTATGGTTGCAAAGCTGAAACTTAAAGGAATTGACGGAAGGGCACCACCAGGAGTGGAGCCTGCGGCTTAATTTGACTCAACACGGGAAACCTCACCAGGCCCGGACACCGGAAGGATTGACAGATTGATAGCTCTTTCTTGATTCGGTGGGTGGTGGTGCA
>NW_026047391.1:425000-427500 GCF_023864345.2 Schistocerca serialis cubense
ATCCACTTACTATAATCACAATCAACAAACCGACCGGCCGCCCCCCCCCCCCCCATTACACCTTTCCATACAACAATGTGTACCTTAACCTAAACTATACTGTACCTTAACCTAAACTATACTGTACCTTAACCTAAACTATACTGTACCTTAACCTAAACTATACTGTACCTTAACCTAAACTATACTGTACCTTAACCTAAACTATACTGTACCTTAACCTAAACTATACTGTACCTTAACCTAACCTATACGGTACCTCAACCTAACCTATATTGTGCCTCAACCTAACCTATGTTGCGCCTTAACCTAACCTATGTTGCGCCTTAACCTAACCTATGTTGCGCCTTAACCTAACCTATGTTGCGCCTTAACCTAACCTATGTTGCGCCTTAACCTAACCTATGTTGCGCCTTAACCTAACCTATGTTGCGCCTTAACCTAACCTATGTTGCGCCTTAACCTAACCTATGTTGCGCCTTAACCTAACCTATGTTGCGCCTTAACCTAACCTATGTTGCGCCTTAACCTAACCTATGTTGCGCCTTAACCTAACCTATGTTGCGCCTTAACCTAACCTATGTTGCGCCTTAACCTAACCTATGTTGCGCCTTAACCTAACCTATGTTGCGCCTTAACCTAACCTATGTTGCGCCTTAACCTAACCTATGTTGCGCCTTAACCTAACCTATGTTGCGCCTTAACCTAACCTATGTTGCGCCTTAACCTAACCTATGTTGCGCCTTAACCTAACCTATGTTGCGCCTTAACCCAACCTATGTTGCGCCTTAACCCAACCTATGTTGCGCCTTAACCCAACCTATGTTGCGCCTTAACCCAACCTATGTTGCGCCTTAACCCAACCTATGTTGCGCCTTAACCCAACCTATGTTGCGCCTTAACCCAACCTATGTTGCGCCTTAACCCAACCTATGTTGGGCCTTAACCCAACCTATGTTGGGCCTTAACCCAACCTATGTTGGGCCTTAACCCAACACACGTTGGGCCTTAACCCAACACACGTTGGGCCTTAACCCAACACACGTTGGGCCTTAACCCAACACACGTTGGGCCTTAACCCAACACACGTTGGGCCTTAACCCAACACACGTTGGGCCTTAACCCAACACACGTTGGGCCTTAACCCAACACACGTTGGGCCTTAACCCAACACACGTTGGGCCTTAACCCAACACACGTTGGGCCTTAACCCAACACACGTTGGGCCTTAACCCAACACACGTTGGGCCTTAACCCAACACACGTTGGGCCTTAACCCAACACACGTTGGGCCTTAACCCAACACACGTTGGGCCTTAACCCAACACACGTTGGGCCTTAACCCAACACACGTTGGGCCTTAACCCAACACACGTTGGGCCTTAACCCAACACACGTTGGGCCTTAACCCAACACACGTTGGGCCTTAACCTGCTCTGTAATTGTCATACGACGCGTTAAATTAGTGTAGTGTTGCCTAACTGCAACCCCCGCAATATAGTTTGCTACTCGCACTGCCCGGTCCCCAGTGTATCGCTTCATGTTAAACACCTTGCAGCTATACACTGTAATGTGGATGGCAGCAGGACGTACATGCTCAATGCCCTTTGCAGTTGTTCATTGGCATTTGCAGTTGTTCATTGGCATTCGCATGGCGAAGCACTTAGCCTACGCTGTGGTACGGCCTGTGTCAACTGTCCGCTGATGTTGTACGTCCAAATCACACACTGTACTGCACATTGGTCCTCATGTACTGAATGATACATCGTGGTACATGTGACCGTACAACGACTGCGCCAACAACGGCGAACCATGCGGTCCAAATGTTGTGCACTCAGCTACGTGTCGTCTCCCTATAAGAGCTGGATTGCAGTGTGGTATGCCCTGGATGGCGATCAGCATGAGCCGTCTGTTGATGTAGTGGCGCGTGTTGTCAGACGTAGTCGTCTCTTCTCACACACCGTGATAGCATGGTGCACTGCGTTCCACATCTGCGACATGCGACAGAGGCCGGTTGACAGTCGTTCGCGCAATGGACATCGCATACGTACGGGGGCCACCTTCCACGTGTTCGCGAAGCGTGCACATGTTGTTGCGTGTATGTGGGCAGACATAGTGTGTCGTGACACCTGACACAGGCATGCAACAATCGTTGAATTTGCAAATGGCGATGGACGCCTACGTTTGCTGGTGACGTTACGCAAATGAACAACTGGTAAACCGTTGTGGTGCGGTTGTTCTCGCTAGAGGTGAATCAGTGATGGCGACGATCGGTTGAGCTACCAACCGGTTGTTCCAGCGATACCCACCATGCCCACGAACGTGAATGGCATCTGGGTGTGAAGCGATACGCGGCGGTGGCTGGGTGGGACCGTCCCCGGCCGGTGAGGGGGGGCCTCCCGGCGTGCTGGCCGCGCGGTGCGTGGGCGCACGCGCTACAGCCGGCTGGTGGGGGCGGCCAGTGGCAGGCGCGCCGGCCGACGGAGGCGGCAGGCGGCGC
>NW_026047392.1:0-7500 GCF_023864345.2 Schistocerca serialis cubense
ACCCGACTCGAAGGAGAGGTCCCGCCGACGCTCGCACCGGCCGCTACGGGCCTGGCACCCTCTACGGGCCGTGGCCTCATTCAAGTTGGACTTGGGCTCGGCGCGAGGCGTCGGGGTAGTGGACCCTCCCAAACACCACATGCCACGACAGGCGGCAGCCTGCGGGGTTCGGTGCTGGACTCTTCCCTGTTCGCTCGCCGCTACTGGGGGAATCCTTGTTAGTTTCTTTTCCTCCGCTTAGTAATATGCTTAAATTCAGCGGGTAGTCTCGCCTGCTCTGAGGTCGTTGTACGAGGTGTCGCACGCCACACCGCCAGCCGGCTGTGCACGCTACCGAGTAAGTACCGGTATGCGAACCGCCAGGCGACGGGCGCGCATCGCACGTTTAAGGAGACGCGGCCGGCCCCACAGGCGGCCACGACACTCCCAGGTCTGCGAAGCGGGGCAAACGCCGCGCGCTTCAGTATACGTAGCCGACCCTCAGCCAGACGTGGCCCGGGAACGGAATCCATGGACCGCAATGTGCGTTCGAAACGTCGATGTTCATGTGTCCTGCAGTTCACATGTCGACGCGCAATTTGCTGCGTTCTTCATCGACCCACGAGCCGAGTGATCCACCGTCCTGGGTGATCTTTTCATAGTTTCCACCATCTCTTTCGAGACAGTTGCATAGGCGGGACTGAGGCGTGTGGCGGCCCTGTTCCAGCGTTCAGTGTCCAACGGCCTCACGGCCGATGGGCGTCGTACGGCTCCACACCGGAGCGGACAGGCAGTCGGGCGAAAGTCATTCAAAACCGGCGCCAGGCGCCAGGTGCCGCAGGCCAGCCGCTCCAGCGCTTCAGCGCTCGTACCACACAACATTGCCGTTAGTTTTGAGACGAACGCGTGGTTCCGCACGCGGCGCACGGCTACTGCGAGCCGTACAGGTAGCTGCGTGTTGCGCGACACGACACGCACATCGAAAGACATGCAGTCTAGTCGGTAATGATCCTTCCGCAGGTTCACCTACGGAAACCTTGTTACGACTTTTACTTCCTCTAAATGATCAAGTTTGGTCATCTTTCCGGTAGCATCGGCAACGACAGAGTCAATGCCGCGTACCAGTCCGAAGACCTCACTAAATCATTCAATCGGTAGTAGCGACGGGCGGTGTGTACAAAGGGCAGGGACGTAATCAACGCGAGCTTATGACTCGCGCTTACTGGGAATTCCTCGTTCATGGGGAACAATTGCAAGCCCCAATCCCTAGCACGAAGGAGGTTCAGCGGGTTACCCCGACCTTTCGGCCTAGGAAGACACGCTGATTCCTTCAGTGTAGCGCGCGTGCGGCCCAGAACATCTAAGGGCATCACAGACCTGTTATTGCTCAATCTCGTGCGGCTAGAAGCCGCCTGTCCCTCTAAGAAGAAAAGTAATCGCTGACAGCACGAAGGATGTCACGCGACTAGTTAGCAGGCTAGAGTCTCGTTCGTTATCGGAATTAACCAGACAAATCGCTCCACCAACTAAGAACGGCCATGCACCACCACCCACCGAATCAAGAAAGAGCTATCAATCTGTCAATCCTTCCGGTGTCCGGGCCTGGTGAGGTTTCCCGTGTTGAGTCAAATTAAGCCGCAGGCTCCACTCCTGGTGGTGCCCTTCCGTCAATTCCTTTAAGTTTCAGCTTTGCAACCATACTTCCCCCGGAACCCAAAAGCTTTGGTTTCCCGGAGGCTGCCCGCCGAGTCATCGGAGGAACTGCGGCGGATCGCTGGCTGGCATCGTTTATGGTTAGAACTAGGGCGGTATCTGATCGCCTTCGAACCTCTAACTTTCGTTCTTGATTAATGAAAACATACTTGGCAAATGCTTTCGCTTCTGTTCGTCTTGCGACGATCCAAGAATTTCACCTCTAACGTCGCAATACGAATGCCCCCGCCTGTCCCTATTAATCATTACCTCGGGTTCCGAAAACCAACAAAATAGAACCGAGGTCCTATTCCATTATTCCATGCACACAGTATTCAGGCGGGCTTGCCTGCTTTAAGCACTCTAATTTGTTCAAAGTAAACGTGCCGGCCCACCGAGACACTCAATAAAGAGCACCCTGGTAGGATTTCAACGGGGTCCGCCTCGGGACGCACGAGCACGCACGAGGCGGTCGCACGCCTTCGGCTCGCCCCACCGGCAGGACGTCCCACGATACATGCCAGTTAAACACCGACGGGCGGTGAACCAACAGCGTGGGACACAAATCCAACTACGAGCTTTTTAACCGCAACAACTTTAATATACGCTATTGGAGCTGGAATTACCGCGGCTGCTGGCACCAGACTTGCCCTCCAATAGATACTCGTTAAAGGATTTAAAGTGTACTCATTCCGATTACGGGGCCTCGGATGAGTCCCGTATCGTTATTTTTCGTCACTACCTCCCCGTGCCGGGAGTGGGTAATTTGCGCGCCTGCTGCCTTCCTTGGATGTGGTAGCCGTTTCTCAGGCTCCCTCTCCGGAATCGAACCCTGATTCCCCGTTACCCGTTACAACCATGGTAGGCGCAGAACCTACCATCGACAGTTGATAAGGCAGACATTTGAAAGATGCGTCGCCGGTACGAGGACCGTGCGATCAGCCCAAAGTTATTCAGAGTCACCAAGGCAAACGGACCGGACGAGCCGACCGATTGGTTTTGATCTAATAAAAGCGTCCCTTCCATCTCTGGTCGGGACTCTGTTTGCATGTATTAGCTCTAGAATTACCACAGTTATCCAAGTAACGTGGGTACGATCTAAGGAACCATAACTGATTTAATGAGCCATTCGCGGTTTCACCTTAATGCGGCTTGTACTGAGACATGCATGGCTTAATCTTTGAGACAAGCATATGACTACTGGCAGGATCAACCAGGGAGCTGCGTCAACTAGAGCTGAGCAGCCGGCCGCCCGGGAGTGTGTCCCGGGGGCCCGCGCGAACACGCAAGCGTCCGCTCAATTATTCTGCAAACAGGAGGAGGCTGAGCTCCCCTGCACAACACACCTCGAAACCCTCTCAGGTCCCGGCGGCGCGCAGCGCCGTCCTAAGTACTTGGTCGGGTTCGAGAGAGGCGCAATCGCCCGGAGTTAGGCGAGTAGACGCTTTAGGTGCGACCACCCGTGCTCCCAACTGAGCTTGCCGCTGCCGACAGAGGCCCGGGAGCGTGCTGTCGTGGCATTGCCGGCGGGAGACAACACGCGCCACCTACGGTGACCGGCAGCTCCAACGCCAGCGCCACAGAAGGACAAAAGCCCCACTTGGGTGCCGAAGCGAACTCTCCCAGCACAGCGCACGCGCCAACACGTCCGCACAGCTGCGATACAAACCACCTGCGAGAACCGCTGGGGCGACCGAGCAGCAGACGGCGTCGCGGCGCCGAGCGCCGGGCGGCGGCGCATCCTCAGCGCACACAGTCCTCAATCGGACCAGCACACTGCAGATGGCCACCGCGCTTCGCACCGGGCCCGCGAGGACCTACTTTGGCCGCAAGGCGCCGCGAGCAGGGGGCGCCGGCGCGCAGCTGCGCCGCCTGCCGCGTCCGTCGGCCGGCGCGCCTGCCACTGGCCGCCCCCACCAGCCGGCTGTAGCGCGTGCGCCCACGCACCGCGCTGCCAGCACGCCGGGCGGCCCCCCCTCACCGGCCGGGGACGGTCCCCACCCAGCCACCGCCGCGTATCGCCTCACACCCAGATCCCCTTTCGCGTTCGTGGGCATGGTGGGTCCCCTTTCACGTTCGTGGGCATGGTGGGTATCCCTGAAACAACCGGTTAATAGCTCGACCGATCGTCGCCAACACTGATTCACCTCTAGCGAGAACAACCGCACCACAACGGGTTACCTGTTGTTCATTTGCGTAACGTCACCAGCAAACGTAGACGTCCATCGCCATTTGCAACGAGTATTGCATGCCTGTGTCAGGTGTCACAACACACTACGTCTGCCCACATAGACGCAACAACATGTGCACGCCTCGAGAACACGTGGAAGGTAGCCCCCGTACGTATGCGGTGTCCATTGCGCGAACGACTGTCAGCCGGCCTCTGCAGGATGTCGCAGATGTGGAACGCGGTGCAACATGCTATCACGGTGTGTGAGAAGAGACGACTACGTCCGAATACACGCTCCACTACATCAACAGACTGCTCATGCTGATCGCCATCCAGGGCGTCCGTTCCTCCCACACGTCTGAATGGCGTACCACACTGCAATCCAGCTCTTATAGGGAGACGACACGTAGCTGCGTGCACAATATTTGGACTGTATGGTCTGCCGTTGCTAGGCGCAGTCGTCGTACGGTCACACATGTGCCACGATGTATCATTCAGTACATACGGACCAATGTGCAGTACAGTTTGTGGGTTTTGCGTACATCGGCGGACAGGTGACAGGCCGTACCACAACGTAGGCTGAGTACGTCGGCATGCGAAGGGCATTGAACATGCAAACTTCTCAACGACCAGCTTGCGAAGGCAGGGGGGAAGGGGGGGGGGCATGTACGTCCTGCTGCTATCCACATTACAGTGTATAGCAGGAGCATGTGGAAAGTCAGCAACACCTGCAAGGTGTTTAACATGACGCGATACACAGGGGACCGGGCAGTGCGAATAGCGAACTATATTGCGAGGGTTGCGGTTAGGCAACACTACACTAATTTAACGAGTTGCATAACAATTACAGAGCAGGTTCAGCGACAACGTGCGTCAGGTTAAGGCGCAATATAGGTTAGGTTGAGGCACAATATAGGTTAGGTTAAGGCACAACATGGGTTACGTTAAGGCACAAATTGGGTTACGTTAAGGCACAACATGGGTTACGTTAAGGCACAACATGGGTTACGTTAAGGCACAAATTAGGTTACGTTAAGGCACAAATTAGGTTACGTTAAGGCACAAATTAGGTTACGTTAAGGCACAAATTAGGTTACGTTAAGGCACAAATTAGGTTACGTTAAGGCACAAATTAGGTTACGTTAAGGCACAAATTAGGTTACGTTAAGGCACAAATTAGGTTACGTTAAGGCACAAATTAGGTTACGTTAAGGCACAAATTAGGTTACGTTAAGGCACAAATTAGGTTACGTTAAGGCACAAATTAGGTTACGTTAAGGCACAAATTAGGTTACGTTAAGGCACAAATTAGGTTACGTTAAGGCACAAATTAGGTTACGTTAAGGCACAAATTAGGTTACGTTAAGGCACAAATTAGGTTACGTTAAGGCACAAATTAGGTTACGTTAAGGCACAAATTAGGTTACGTTAAGGCACAAATTAGGTTACGTTAAGGCACAAATTAGGTTACGTTAAGGCACAAATTAGGTTACGTTAAGGTACAATATGGGTTAGGTTAAGGTACAATATGGGTTAGGTTAAGGTACAATATGGGTTAGGTTAAGGTACAATATGGGTTAGGTTAAGGTACAATATGGGTTAGGTTAAGGCACAACGTAGGTTAGGTTAAGGCACAACATAGGTTAGGTTAAGGCACAACATAGGTTAGGTTAAGGCACAACATAGGTTAGGTTAAGGCACAACATAGGTTAGGTTAAGGCACAACATAGGTTAGGTTAAGGCACAACATAGGTTAGGTTAAGGCACAACATAGGTTAGGTTAAGGCACAACATAGGTTAGGTTAAGGCACAACGTAGGTTAGGTTAAGGCACAACGTAGGTTAGGTTAAGGCACAACGTAGGTTAGGTTAAGGCACAACGTAGGTTAGGTTAAGGCACAACGTAGGTTAGGTTAAGGCACAACGTAGGTTAGGTTAAGGCACAACGTAGGTTAGGTTAAGGCACAACGTAGGTTAGGTTAAGGCACAACGTAGGTTAGGTTAAGGCACAACGTAGGTTAGGTTAAGGCACAACGTAGGTTAGGTTAAGGCACAACGTAGGTTAGGTTAAGGCACAACGTAGGTTAGGTTAAGGCACAACGTAGGTTAGGTTAAGGCACAACGTAGGTTAGGTTAAGGCACAACGTAGGTTAGGTTAAGGCACAACGTAGGTTAGGTTAAGGCACAACGTAGGTTAGGTTAAGGCACAACGTAGGTTAGGTTAAGGCACAACGTAGGTTAGGTTAAGGCACAACGTAGGTTAGGTTAAGGCACAACGTAGGTTAGGTTAAGGCACAACGTAGGTTAGGTTAAGGCACAACGTAGGTTAGGTTAAGGCACAACGTAGGTTAGGTTAAGGCACAACGTAGGTTAGGTTAAGGCACAACGTAGGTTAGGTTAAGGCACAACGTAGGTTAGGTTAAGGCACAACGTAGGTTAGGTTAAGGCACAACATAGGTTAGGTTAAGGCACAACATAGGTTAGGTTAAGGCACAACATAGGTTAGGTTAAGGCACAACATAGGTTAGGTTAAGGCACAACATAGGTTAGGTTAAGGCACAACGTAGGTTAGGTTAAGGCACAACGTAGGTTAGGTTAAGGCACAACGTAGGTTAGGTTAAGGCACAACGTAGGTTAGGTTAAGGTACAACGTAGGTTAGGTTAAGGTACAACGTAGGTTAGGTTAAGGTACAACGTAGGTTAGGTTAAGGTACAACGTAGGTTAGGTTAAGGTACAACGTAGGTTAGGTTAAGGTACAACGTAGGTTAGGTTAAGGTACAACGTAGGTTAGGTTAAGGTACAACGTAGGTTAGGTGAAGGCGCAATGTAGGTTAGGTTAAGGTACGATATACCTTAGGTTAAGGTACAATATCGCTTAGGTTAAGGTACAATATAGCTTAGGTTAAGGTACACGTTGTAGGGAAAGGTGTATTTTGGGGGGGGAGGGGGCGGCAGGTTCGTTGATAGTGATTATCGTAAGTGCATGCCTGCGGGATCATCCGATTTGTCACGTCAGGATGCACTTGTGGCTCATGACAGGCGGCGCTCCGATTCCAAGGTTGTGGCAGATCTGTGTCTTTCATTCCTGCCATTGTTTGTGTACTGTGACAGGAGGCAGTATTGTGATGTTGGGTGCACCCCTGTGTAGGACATGTGTGGGTGTTCGTGGCTTAGCTGAGCAATGGCGGATGTCGGAAGGGTGGGATATTCTGTTTTCTGGGTGGACCTCCCGGTCTGGTTATGATAGTGTGGATTGTGTAATGTGGCGGAGAGGATGCACCGGATGTTCTTCCATGCTGGTGGTTAGATATTGTGTGTGTGCCTGTTAGAGGCAGAGAGTAGTGTGTGATAGTGTCTGGCTGACGTGTGGTTCTCATTGTGTGCAGAGTCTTTCAGCATGTATAGGGACGGTTGTATATATTATCTGTATTCTGATGGCTCTGCATCTATTACTAATCAGTGCCGTGTATACGGTTACTCTGGTTCCAGTCGAAACTGTTCTATCTCTGTACATTAGTGACACTGCGGCTCCACTATGTTGCCGCCCCTGTCGGCCGTTTCCCCCAGTGTGTGGCTAATGATTATCAGCAATCAGTCTATTAGTCAATACCGGTAGTGTGACGACGTGAAATGTCCGGGATGGGGGAAGCTACACGCTT
>NW_026047392.1:17500-22500 GCF_023864345.2 Schistocerca serialis cubense
CAGAGTCACCAAGGCAAACGGACCGGACGAGCCGACCGATTGGTTTTGATCTAATAAAAGCGTCCCTTCCATCTCTGGTCGGGACTCTGTTTGCATGTATTAGCTCTAGAATTACCACAGTTATCCAAGTAACGTGGGTACGATCTAAGGAACCATAACTGATTTAATGAGCCATTCGCGGTTTCACCTTAATGCGGCTTGTACTGAGACATGCATGGCTTAATCTTTGAGACAAGCATATGACTACTGGCAGGATCAACCAGGGAGCTGCGTCAACTAGAGCTGAGCAGCCAGCCGCCCGGGAGTGTGTCCCGGGGGCCCGCGCGAACACGCAAGCGTCCGCTCAATTATTCTGCAAACAGGAGGAGGCTGAGCTCCCCTGCACAACACACCTCGAAACCCTCTCAGGTCCCGGCGGCGCGCAGCGCCGTCCTAAGTACTTGGTCGGGTTCGAGAGAGGCGCAATCGCCCGGAGTTAGGCGAGTAGACGCTTTAGGTGCGACCACCCGTGCTCCCAACTGAGCTTGCCGCTGCCGACAGAGGCCCGGGAGCGTGCTGTCGTGGCATTGCCGGCGGGAGACAACACGCGCCACCTACGGTGACCGGCAGCTCCAACGCCAGCGCCACAGAAGGACAAAAGCCCCACTTGGGTGCCGAAGCGAACTCTCCCAGCACAGCGCACGCGCCAACACGTCCGCACAGCTGCGATACAAACCACCTGCGAGAACCGCTGGGGCGACCGAGCAGCAGACGGCGTCGCGGCGCCGAGCGCCGGGCGGCGGCGCATCCTCAGCGCACACAGTCCTCAATCGGACCAGCACACTGCAGATGGCCACCGCGCTTCGCACCGGGCCCGCGAGGACCTACTTTGGCCGCAAGGCGCCGCGAGCAGGGGGCGCCGGCGCGCAGCTGCGCCGCCTGCCGCGTCCGTCGGCCGGCGCGCCTGCCACTGGCCGCCCCCACCAGCCGGCTGTAGCGCGTGCGCCCACGCACCGCGCTGCCAGCACGCCGGGCGGCCCCCCCTCACCGGCCGGGGACGGTCCCACCCAGCCACCGCCGCGTATCGCCTCACACCCAGATCCCCTTTCGCGTTCGTGGGCATGGTGGGTCCCCTTTCACGTTCGTGGGCATGGTGGGTATCCCTGAAACAACCGGTTAATAGCTCGACCGATCGTCGCCAACACTGATTCACCTCTAGCGAGAACAACCGCACCACAACGGGTTACCTGTTGTTCATTTGCGTAACGTCACCAGCAAACGTAGACGTCCATCGCCATTTGCAACGAGTATTGCATGCCTGTGTCAGGTGTCACAACACACTACGTCTGCCCACATAGACGCAACAACATGTGCACGCCTCGAGAACACGTGGAAGGTAGCCCCCGTACGTATGCGGTGTCCATTGCGCGAACGACTGTCAGCCGGCCTCTGCAGGATGTCGCAGATGTGGAACGCGGTGCAACATGCTATCACGGTGTGTGAGAAGAGACGACTACGTCCGAATACACGCTCCACTACATCAACAGACTGCTCATGCTGATCGCCATCCAGGGCGTCCGTTCCTCCCACACGTCTGAATGGCGTACCACACTGCAATCCAGCTCTTATAGGGAGACGACACGTAGCTGCGTGCACAATATTTGGACTGTATGGTCTGCCGTTGCTAGGCGCAGTCGTCGTACGGTCACACATGTGCCACGATGTATCATTCAGTACATACGGACCAATGTGCAGTACAGTTTGTGGGTTTTGCGTACATCGGCGGACAGGTGACAGGCCGTACCACAACGTAGGCTGAGTACGTCGGCATGCGAAGGGCATTGAACATGCAAACTTCTCAACGACCAGCTTGCGAAGGCAGGGGGGAAGGGGGGGGGGCATGTACGTCCTGCTGCTATCCACATTACAGTGTATAGCAGGAGCATGTGGAAAGTCAGCAACACCTGCAAGGTGTTTAACATGACGCGATACACAGGGGACCGGGCAGTGCGAATAGCGAACTATATTGCGAGGGTTGCGGTTAGGCAACACTACACTAATTTAACGAGTTGCATAACAATTACAGAGCAGGTTCAGCGACAACGTGCGTCAGGTTAAGGCGCAATATAGGTTAGGTTGAGGCACAATATAGGTTAGGTTAAGGCACAACATGGGTTACGTTAAGGCACAAATTGGGTTACGTTAAGGCACAACATGGGTTACGTTAAGGCACAACATGGGTTACGTTAAGGCACAAATTAGGTTACGTTAAGGCACAAATTAGGTTACGTTAAGGCACAAATTAGGTTACGTTAAGGCACAAATTAGGTTACGTTAAGGCACAAATTAGGTTACGTTAAGGCACAAATTAGGTTACGTTAAGGCACAAATTAGGTTACGTTAACGCACAAATTAGGTTACGTTAAGGCACAAATTAGGTTACGTTAAGGCACAAATTAGGTTACGTTAAGGCACAAATTAGGTTACGTTAAGGCACAAATTAGGTTACGTTAAGGCACAAATTAGGTTACGTTAAGGCACAAATTAGGTTACGTTAAGGCACAAATTAGGTTACGTTAAGGCACAAATTAGGTTACGTTAAGGCACAAATTAGGTTACGTTAAGGCACAAATTAGGTTACGTTAAGGCACAAATTAGGTTACGTTAAGGCACAAATTAGGTTACGTTAAGGTACAATATGGGTTAGGTTAAGGTACAATATGGGTTAGGTTAAGGTACAATATGGGTTAGGTTAAGGTACAATATGGGTTAGGTTAAGGTACAATATGGGTTAGGTTAAGGCACAACGTAGGTTAGGTTAAGGCACAACATAGGTTAGGTTAAGGCACAACATAGGTTAGGTTAAGGCACAACATAGGTTAGGTTAAGGCACAACATAGGTTAGGTTAAGGCACAACATAGGTTAGGTTAAGGCACAACATAGGTTAGGTTAAGGCACAACATAGGTTAGGTTAAGGCACAACATAGGTTAGGTTAAGGCACAACATAGGTTAGGTTAAGGCACAACATAGGTTAGGTTAAGGCACAACGTAGGTTAGGTTAAGGCACAACGTAGGTTAGGTTAAGGCACAACGTAGGTTAGGTTAAGGCACAACGTAGGTTAGGTTAAGGCACAACGTAGGTTAGGTTAAGGCACAACGTAGGTTAGGTTAAGGCACAACGTAGGTTAGGTTAAGGCACAACGTAGGTTAGGTTAAGGCACAACGTAGGTTAGGTTAAGGCACAACGTAGGTTAGGTTAAGGCACAACGTAGGTTAGGTTAAGGCACAACGTAGGTTAGGTTAAGGCACAACGTAGGTTAGGTTAAGGCACAACGTAGGTTAGGTTAAGGCACAACGTAGGTTAGGTTAAGGCACAACGTAGGTTAGGTTAAGGCACAACGTAGGTTAGGTTAAGGCACAACGTAGGTTAGGTTAAGGCACAACGTAGGTTAGGTTAAGGCACAACGTAGGTTAGGTTAAGGCACAACGTAGGTTAGGTTAAGGCACAACGTAGGTTAGGTTAAGGCACAACGTAGGTTAGGTTAAGGCACAACGTAGGTTAGGTTAAGGCACAACGTAGGTTAGGTTAAGGCACAACGTAGGTTAGGTTAAGGCACAACGTAGGTTAGGTTAAGGCACAACGTAGGTTAGGTTAAGGCACAACGTAGGTTAGGTTAAGGCACAACGTAGGTTAGGTTAAGGCACAACATAGGTTAGGTTAAGGCACAACATAGGTTAGGTTAAGGCACAACATAGGTTAGGTTAAGGCACAACATAGGTTAGGTTAAGGCACAACATAGGTTAGGTTAAGGCACAACGTAGGTTAGGTTAAGGCACAACGTAGGTTAGGTTAAGGCACAACGTAGGTTAGGTTAAGGCACAACGTAGGTTAGGTTAAGGTACAACGTAGGTTAGGTTAAGGTACAACGTAGGTTAGGTTAAGGTACAACGTAGGTTAGGTTAAGGTACAACGTAGGTTAGGTTAAGGTACAACGTAGGTTAGGTTAAGGTACAACGTAGGTTAGGTTAAGGTACAACGTAGGTTAGGTTAAGGTACAACGTAGGTTAGGTGAAGGCGCAATGTAGGTTAGGTTAAGGTACGATATACCTTAGGTTAAGGTACAATATCGCTTAGGTTAAGGTACAATATAGCTTAGGTTAAGGTACACGTTGTAGGGAAAGGTGTATTTTGGGGGGGGAGGGGGCGGCAGGTTCGTTGATAGTGATTATCGTAAGTGCATGCCTGCGGGATCATCCGATTTGTCACGTCAGGATGCACTTGTGGCTCATGACAGGCGGCGCTCCGATTCCAAGGTTGTGGCAGATCTGTGTCTTTCATTCCTGCCATTGTTTGTGTACTGTGACAGGAGGCAGTATTGTGATGTTGGGTGCACCCCTGTGTAGGACATGTGTGGGTGTTCGTGGCTTAGCTGAGCAATGGCGGATGTCGGAAGGGTGGGATATTCTGTTTTCTGGGTGGACCTCCCGGTCTGGTTATGATAGTGTGGATTGTGTAATGTGGCGGAGAGGATGCACCGGATGTTCTTCCATGCTGGTGGTTAGATATTGTGTGTGTGCCTGTTAGAGGCAGAGAGTAGTGTGTGATAGTGTCTGGCTGACGTGTGGTTCTCATTGTGTGCAGAGTCTTTCAGCATGTATAGGGACGGTTGTATATATTATCTGTATTCTGATGGCTCTGCATCTATTACTAATCAGTGCCGTGTATACGGTTACTCTGGTTCCAGTCGAAACTGTTCTATCTCTGTACATTAGTGACACTGCGGCTCCACTATGTTGCCGCCCCTGTCGGCCGTTTCCCCCAGTGTGTGGCTAATGATTATCAGCAATCAGTCTATTAGTCAATACCGGTAGTGTGACGACGTGAAATGTCCGGGATGGGGGAAGCTACACGCTTCCCGTGGGTCAGGGCCTAGAAAGACTCTTCCCACGCAGGAGGCTCGGACTGTCATTACTCTTCCGAGAAATATATTTGCCCAGCGTTTTTTGCGACTGCGAGTG
>NW_026047392.1:30000-35000 GCF_023864345.2 Schistocerca serialis cubense
CAGCGTGGGACACAAATCCAACTACGAGCTTTTTAACCGCAACAACTTTAATATACGCTATTGGAGCTGGAATTACCGCGGCTGCTGGCACCAGACTTGCCCTCCAATAGATACTCGTTAAAGGATTTAAAGTGTACTCATTCCGATTACGGGGCCTCGGATGAGTCCCGTATCGTTATTTTTCGTCACTACCTCCCCGTGCCGGGAGTGGGTAATTTGCGCGCCTGCTGCCTTCCTTGGATGTGGTAGCCGTTTCTCAGGCTCCCTCTCCGGAATCGAACCCTGATTCCCCGTTACCCGTTACAACCATGGTAGGCGCAGAACCTACCATCGACAGTTGATAAGGCAGACATTTGAAAGATGCGTCGCCGGTACGAGGACCGTGCGATCAGCCCAAAGTTATTCAGAGTCACCAAGGCAAACGGACCGGACGAGCCGACCGATTGGTTTTGATCTAATAAAAGCGTCCCTTCCATCTCTGGTCGGGACTCTGTTTGCATGTATTAGCTCTAGAATTACCACAGTTATCCAAGTAACGTGGGTACGATCTAAGGAACCATAACTGATTTAATGAGCCATTCGCGGTTTCACCTTAATGCGGCTTGTACTGAGACATGCATGGCTTAATCTTTGAGACAAGCATATGACTACTGGCAGGATCAACCAGGGAGCTGCGTCAACTAGAGCTGAGCAGCCGGCCGCCCGGGAGTGTGTCCCGGGGGCCCGCGCGAACACGCAAGCGTCCGCTCAATTATTCTGCAAACAGGAGGAGGCTGAGCTCCCCTGCACAACACACCTCGAAACCCTCTCAGGTCCCGGCGGCGCGCAGCGCCGTCCTAAGTACTTGGTCGGGTTCGAGAGAGGCGCAATCGCCCGGAGTTAGGCGAGTAGACGCTTTAGGTGCGACCACCCGTGCTCCCAACTGAGCTTGCCGCTGCCGACAGAGGCCCGGGAGCGTGCTGTCGTGGCATTGCCGGCGGGAGACAACACGCGCCACCTACGGTGACCGGCAGCTCCAACGCCAGCGCCACAGAAGGACAAAAGCCCCACTTGGGTGCCGAAGCGAACTCTCCCAGCACAGCGCACGCGCCAACACGTCCGCACAGCTGCGATACAAACCACCTGCGAGAACCGCTGGGGCGACCGAGCAGCAGACGGCGTCGCGGCGCCGAGCGCCGGGCGGCGGCGCATCCTCAGCGCACACAGTCCTCAATCGGACCAGCACACTGCAGATGGCCACCGCGCTTCGCACCGGGCCCGCGAGGACCTACTTTGGCCGCAAGGCGCCGCGAGCAGGGGGCGCCGGCGCGCAGCTGCGCCGCCTGCCGCGTCCGTCGGCCGGCGCGCCTGCCACTGGCCGCCCCCACCAGCCGGCTGTAGCGCGTGCGCCCACGCACCGCGCTGCCAGCACGCCGGGCGGCCCCCCCTCACCGGCCGGGGACGGTCCCACCCAGCCACCGCCGCGTATCGCCTCACACCCAGATCCCCTTTCGCGTTCGTGGGCATGGTGGGTCCCCTTTCACGTTCGTGGGCATGGTGGGTATCCCTGAAACAACCGGTTAATAGCTCGACCGATCGTCGCCAACACTGATTCACCTCTAGCGAGAACAACCGCACCACAACGGGTTACCTGTTGTTCATTTGCGTAACGTCACCAGCAAACGTAGACGTCCATCGCCATTTGCAACGAGTATTGCATGCCTGTGTCAGGTGTCACAACACACTACGTCTGCCCACATAGACGCAACAACATGTGCACGCCTCGAGAACACGTGGAAGGTAGCCCCCGTACGTATGCGGTGTCCATTGCGCGAACGACTGTCAGCCGGCCTCTGCAGGATGTCGCAGATGTGGAACGCGGTGCAACATGCTATCACGGTGTGTGAGAAGAGACGACTACGTCCGAATACACGCTCCACTACATCAACAGACTGCTCATGCTGATCGCCATCCAGGGCGTCCGTTCCTCCCACACGTCTGAATGGCGTACCACACTGCAATCCAGCTCTTATAGGGAGACGACACGTAGCTGCGTGCACAATATTTGGACTGTATGGTCTGCCGTTGCTAGGCGCAGTCGTCGTACGGTCACACATGTGCCACGATGTATCATTCAGTACATACGGACCAATGTGCAGTACAGTTTGTGGGTTTTGCGTACATCGGCGGACAGGTGACAGGCCGTACCACAACGTAGGCTGAGTACGTCGGCATGCGAAGGGCATTGAACATGCAAACTTCTCAACGACCAGCTTGCGAAGGCAGGGGGGAAGGGGGGGGGGCATGTACGTCCTGCTGCTATCCACATTACAGTGTATAGCAGGAGCATGTGGAAAGTCAGCAACACCTGCAAGGTGTTTAACATGACGCGATACACAGGGGACCGGGCAGTGCGAATAGCGAACTATATTGCGAGGGTTGCGGTTAGGCAACACTACACTAATTTAACGAGTTGCATAACAATTACAGAGCAGGTTCAGCGACAACGTGCGTCAGGTTAAGGCGCAATATAGGTTAGGTTGAGGCACAATATAGGTTAGGTTAAGGCACAACATGGGTTACGTTAAGGCACAAATTGGGTTACGTTAAGGCACAACATGGGTTACGTTAAGGCACAACATGGGTTACGTTAAGGCACAAATTAGGTTACGTTAAGGCACAAATTAGGTTACGTTAAGGCACAAATTAGGTTACGTTAAGGCACAAATTAGGTTACGTTAAGGCACAAATTAGGTTACGTTAAGGCACAAATTAGGTTACGTTAAGGCACAAATTAGGTTACGTTAAGGCACAAATTAGGTTACGTTAAGGCACAAATTAGGTTACGTTAAGGCACAAATTAGGTTACGTTAAGGCACAAATTAGGTTACGTTAAGGCACAAATTAGGTTACGTTAAGGCACAAATTAGGTTACGTTAAGGCACAAATTAGGTTACGTTAAGGCACAAATTAGGTTACGTTAAGGCACAAATTAGGTTACGTTAAGGCACAAATTAGGTTACGTTAAGGCACAAATTAGGTTACGTTAAGGCACAAATTAGGTTACGTTAAGGTACAATATGGGTTAGGTTAAGGTACAATATGGGTTAGGTTAAGGTACAATATGGGTTAGGTTAAGGTACAATATGGGTTAGGTTAAGGTACAATATGGGTTAGGTTAAGGCACAACGTAGGTTAGGTTAAGGCACAACATAGGTTAGGTTAAGGCACAACATAGGTTAGGTTAAGGCACAACATAGGTTAGGTTAAGGCACAACATAGGTTAGGTTAAGGCACAACATAGGTTAGGTTAAGGCACAACATAGGTTAGGTTAAGGCACAACATAGGTTAGGTTAAGGCACAACATAGGTTAGGTTAAGGCACAACATAGGTTAGGTTAAGGCACAACGTAGGTTAGGTTAAGGCACAACGTAGGTTAGGTTAAGGCACAACGTAGGTTAGGTTAAGGCACAACGTAGGTTAGGTTAAGGCACAACGTAGGTTAGGTTAAGGCACAACGTAGGTTAGGTTAAGGCACAACGTAGGTTAGGTTAAGGCACAACGTAGGTTAGGTTAAGGCACAACGTAGGTTAGGTTAAGGCACAACGTAGGTTAGGTTAAGGCACAACGTAGGTTAGGTTAAGGCACAACGTAGGTTAGGTTAAGGCACAACGTAGGTTAGGTTAAGGCACAACGTAGGTTAGGTTAAGGCACAACGTAGGTTAGGTTAAGGCACAACGTAGGTTAGGTTAAGGCACAACGTAGGTTAGGTTAAGGCACAACGTAGGTTAGGTTAAGGCACAACGTAGGTTAGGTTAAGGCACAACGTAGGTTAGGTTAAGGCACAACGTAGGTTAGGTTAAGGCACAACGTAGGTTAGGTTAAGGCACAACGTAGGTTAGGTTAAGGCACAACGTAGGTTAGGTTAAGGCACAACGTAGGTTAGGTTAAGGCACAACGTAGGTTAGGTTAAGGCACAACGTAGGTTAGGTTAAGGCACAACGTAGGTTAGGTTAAGGCACAACGTAGGTTAGGTTAAGGCACAACGTAGGTTAGGTTAAGGCACAACGTAGGTTAGGTTAAGGCACAACGTAGGTTAGGTTAAGGCACAACATAGGTTAGGTTAAGGCACAACATAGGTTAGGTTAAGGCACAACATAGGTTAGGTTAAGGCACAACATAGGTTAGGTTAAGGCACAACATAGGTTAGGTTAAGGCACAACGTAGGTTAGGTTAAGGCACAACGTAGGTTAGGTTAAGGCACAACGTAGGTTAGGTTAAGGCACAACGTAGGTTAGGTTAAGGTACAACGTAGGTTAGGTTAAGGTACAACGTAGGTTAGGTTAAGGTACAACGTAGGTTAGGTTAAGGTACAACGTAGGTTAGGTTAAGGTACAACGTAGGTTAGGTTAAGGTACAACGTAGGTTAGGTTAAGGTACAACGTAGGTTAGGTGAAGGCGCAATGTAGGTTAGGTTAAGGTACGATATACCTTAGGTTAAGGTACAATATCGCTTAGGTTAAGGTACAATATAGCTTAGGTTAAGGTACACGTTGTAGGGAAAGGTGTATTTTGGGGGGGGAGGGGGCGGCAGGTTCGTTGATAGTGATTATCGTAAGTGCATGCCTGCGGGATCATCCGATTTGTCACGTCAGGATGCACTTGTGGCTCATGACAGGCGGCGCTCCGATTCCAAGGTTGTGGCAGATCTGTGTCTTTCATTCCTGCCATTGTTTGTGTACTGTGACAGGAGGCAGTATTGTGATGTTGGGTGCACCCCTGTGTAGGACATGTGTGGGTGTTCGTGGCTTAGCTGAGCAATGGCGGATGTCGGAAGGGTGGGATATTCTGTTTTCTGGGTGGACCTCCCGGTCTGGTTATGATAGTGTGGATTGTGTAATGTGGCGGAGAGGATGCACCGGATGTTCTTCCATGCTGGTGGTTAGATATTGTGTGTGTGCCTGTTAGAGGCAGAGAGTAGTGTGTGATAGTGTCTGGCTGACGTGTGGTTCTCATTGTG
>NW_026047392.1:42500-47500 GCF_023864345.2 Schistocerca serialis cubense
ACTTGGCAAATGCTTTCGCTTCTGTTCGTCTTGCGACGATCCAAGAATTTCACCTCTAACGTCGCAATACGAATGCCCCCGCCTGTCCCTATTAATCATTACCTCGGGTTCCGAAAACCAACAAAATAGAACCGAGGTCCTATTCCATTATTCCATGCACACAGTATTCAGGCGGGCTTGCCTGCTTTAAGCACTCTAATTTGTTCAAAGTAAACGTGCCGGCCCACCGAGACACTCAATAAAGAGCACCCTGGTAGGATTTCAACGGGGTCCGCCTCGGGACGCACGAGCACGCACGAGGCGGTCGCACGCCTTCGGCTCGCCCCACCGGCAGGACGTCCCACGATACATGCCAGTTAAACACCGACGGGCGGTGAACCAACAGCGTGGGACACAAATCCAACTACGAGCTTTTTAACCGCAACAACTTTAATATACGCTATTGGAGCTGGAATTACCGCGGCTGCTGGCACCAGACTTGCCCTCCAATAGATACTCGTTAAAGGATTTAAAGTGTACTCATTCCGATTACGGGGCCTCGGATGAGTCCCGTATCGTTATTTTTCGTCACTACCTCCCCGTGCCGGGAGTGGGTAATTTGCGCGCCTGCTGCCTTCCTTGGATGTGGTAGCCGTTTCTCAGGCTCCCTCTCCGGAATCGAACCCTGATTCCCCGTTACCCGTTACAACCATGGTAGGCGCAGAACCTACCATCGACAGTTGATAAGGCAGACATTTGAAAGATGCGTCGCCGGTACGAGGACCGTGCGATCAGCCCAAAGTTATTCAGAGTCACCAAGGCAAACGGACCGGACGAGCCGACCGATTGGTTTTGATCTAATAAAAGCGTCCCTTCCATCTCTGGTCGGGACTCTGTTTGCATGTATTAGCTCTAGAATTACCACAGTTATCCAAGTAACGTGGGTACGATCTAAGGAACCATAACTGATTTAATGAGCCATTCGCGGTTTCACCTTAATGCGGCTTGTACTGAGACATGCATGGCTTAATCTTTGAGACAAGCATATGACTACTGGCAGGATCAACCAGGGAGCTGCGTCAACTAGAGCTGAGCAGCCGGCCGCCCGGGAGTGTGTCCCGGGGGCCCGCGCGAACACGCAAGCGTCCGCTCAATTATTCTGCAAACAGGAGGAGGCTGAGCTCCCCTGCACAACACACCTCGAAACCCTCTCAGGTCCCGGCGGCGCGCAGCGCCGTCCTAAGTACTTGGTCGGGTTCGAGAGAGGCGCAATCGCCCGGAGTTAGGCGAGTAGACGCTTTAGGTGCGACCACCCGTGCTCCCAACTGAGCTTGCCGCTGCCGACAGAGGCCCGGGAGCGTGCTGTCGTGGCATTGCCGGCGGGAGACAACACGCGCCACCTACGGTGACCGGCAGCTCCAACGCCAGCGCCACAGAAGGACAAAAGCCCCACTTGGGTGCCGAAGCGAACTCTCCCAGCACAGCGCACGCGCCAACACGTCCGCACAGCTGCGATACAAACCACCTGCGAGAACCGCTGGGGCGACCGAGCAGCAGACGGCGTCGCGGCGCCGAGCGCCGGGCGGCGGCGCATCCTCAGCGCACACAGTCCTCAATCGGACCAGCACACTGCAGATGGCCACCGCGCTTCGCACCGGGCCCGCGAGGACCTACTTTGGCCGCAAGGCGCCGCGAGCAGGGGGCGCCGGCGCGCAGCTGCGCCGCCTGCCGCGTCCGTCGGCCGGCGCGCCTGCCACTGGCCGCCCCCACCAGCCGGCTGTAGCGCGTGCGCCCACGCACCGCGCTGCCAGCACGCCGGGCGGCCCCCCCTCACCGGCCGGGGACGGTCCCACCCAGCCACCGCCGCGTATCGCCTCACACCCAGATCCCCTTTCGCGTTCGTGGGCATGGTGGGTCCCCTTTCACGTTCGTGGGCATGGTGGGTATCCCTGAAACAACCGGTTAATAGCTCGACCGATCGTCGCCAACACTGATTCACCTCTAGCGAGAACAACCGCACCACAACGGGTTACCTGTTGTTCATTTGCGTAACGTCACCAGCAAACGTAGACGTCCATCGCCATTTGCAACGAGTATTGCATGCCTGTGTCAGGTGTCACAACACACTACGTCTGCCCACATAGACGCAACAACATGTGCACGCCTCGAGAACACGTGGAAGGTAGCCCCCGTACGTATGCGGTGTCCATTGCGCGAACGACTGTCAGCCGGCCTCTGCAGGATGTCGCAGATGTGGAACGCGGTGCAACATGCTATCACGGTGTGTGAGAAGAGACGACTACGTCCGAATACACGCTCCACTACATCAACAGACTGCTCATGCTGATCGCCATCCAGGGCGTCCGTTCCTCCCACACGTCTGAATGGCGTACCACACTGCAATCCAGCTCTTATAGGGAGACGACACGTAGCTGCGTGCACAATATTTGGACTGTATGGTCTGCCGTTGCTAGGCGCAGTCGTCGTACGGTCACACATGTGCCACGATGTATCATTCAGTACATACGGACCAATGTGCAGTACAGTTTGTGGGTTTTGCGTACATCGGCGGACAGGTGACAGGCCGTACCACAACGTAGGCTGAGTACGTCGGCATGCGAAGGGCATTGAACATGCAAACTTCTCAACGACCAGCTTGCGAAGGCAGGGGGGAAGGGGGGGGGGGCATGTACGTCCTGCTGCTATCCACATTACAGTGTATAGCAGGAGCATGTGGAAAGTCAGCAACACCTGCAAGGTGTTTAACATGACGCGATACACAGGGGACCGGGCAGTGCGAATAGCGAACTATATTGCGAGGGTTGCGGTTAGGCAACACTACACTAATTTAACGAGTTGCATAACAATTACAGAGCAGGTTCAGCGACAACGTGCGTCAGGTTAAGGCGCAATATAGGTTAGGTTGAGGCACAATATAGGTTAGGTTAAGGCACAACATGGGTTACGTTAAGGCACAAATTGGGTTACGTTAAGGCACAACATGGGTTACGTTAAGGCACAACATGGGTTACGTTAAGGCACAAATTAGGTTACGTTAAGGCACAAATTAGGTTACGTTAAGGCACAAATTAGGTTACGTTAAGGCACAAATTAGGTTACGTTAAGGCACAAATTAGGTTACGTTAAGGCACAAATTAGGTTACGTTAAGGCACAAATTAGGTTACGTTAAGGCACAAATTAGGTTACGTTAAGGCACAAATTAGGTTACGTTAAGGCACAAATTAGGTTACGTTAAGGCACAAATTAGGTTACGTTAAGGCACAAATTAGGTTACGTTAAGGCACAAATTAGGTTACGTTAAGGCACAAATTGGTTACGTTAAGGCACAAATTAGGTTACGTTAAGGCACAAATTAGGTTACGTTAAGGCACAAATTAGGTTACGTTAAGGCACAAATTAGGTTACGTTAAGGCACAAATTAGGTTACGTTAAGGCACAAATTAGGTTACGTTAAGGCACAAATTAGGTTACGTTAAGGTACAATATGGGTTAGGTTAAGGTACAATATGGGTTAGGTTAAGGTACAATATGGGTTAGGTTAAGGTACAATATGGGTTAGGTTAAGGTACAATATGGGTTAGGTTAAGGCACAACGTAGGTTAGGTTAAGGCACAACATAGGTTAGGTTAAGGCACAACATAGGTTAGGTTAAGGCACAACATAGGTTAGGTTAAGGCACAACATAGGTTAGGTTAAGGCACAACATAGGTTAGGTTAAGGCACAACATAGGTTAGGTTAAGGCACAACATAGGTTAGGTTAAGGCACAACATAGGTTAGGTTAAGGCACAACATAGGTTAGGTTAAGGCACAACATAGGTTAGGTTAAGGCACAACGTAGGTTAGGTTAAGGCACAACGTAGGTTAGGTTAAGGCACAACGTAGGTTAGGTTAAGGCACAACGTAGGTTAGGTTAAGGCACAACGTAGGTTAGGTTAAGGCACAACGTAGGTTAGGTTAAGGCACAACGTAGGTTAGGTTAAGGCACAACGTAGGTTAGGTTAAGGCACAACGTAGGTTAGGTTAAGGCACAACGTAGGTTAGGTTAAGGCACAACGTAGGTTAGGTTAAGGCACAACGTAGGTTAGGTTAAGGCACAACGTAGGTTAGGTTAAGGCACAACGTAGGTTAGGTTAAGGCACAACGTAGGTTAGGTTAAGGCACAACGTAGGTTAGGTTAAGGCACAACGTAGGTTAGGTTAAGGCACAACGTAGGTTAGGTTAAGGCACAACGTAGGTTAGGTTAAGGCACAACGTAGGTTAGGTTAAGGCACAACGTAGGTTAGGTTAAGGCACAACGTAGGTTAGGTTAAGGCACAACGTAGGTTAGGTTAAGGCACAACGTAGGTTAGGTTAAGGCACAACGTAGGTTAGGTTAAGGCACAACGTAGGTTAGGTTAAGGCACAACGTAGGTTAGGTTAAGGCACAACGTAGGTTAGGTTAAGGCACAACGTAGGTTAGGTTAAGGCACAACGTAGGTTAGGTTAAGGCACAACGTAGGTTAGGTTAAGGCACAACATAGGTTAGGTTAAGGCACAACATAGGTTAGGTTAAGGCACAACATAGGTTAGGTTAAGGCACAACATAGGTTAGGTTAAGGCACAACATAGGTTAGGTTAAGGCACAACATAGGTTAGGTTAAGGCACAACATAGGTTAGGTTAAGGCACAACATAGGTTAGGTTAAGGCACAACATAGGTTAGGTTAAGGCACAACATAGGTTAGGTTAAGGCACAACATAGGTTAGGTTAAGGCACAACGTAGGTTAGGTTAAGGCACAACGTAGGTTAGGTTAAGGCACAACGTAGGTTAGGTTAAGGCACAACGTAGGTTAGGTTAAGGCACAACGTAGGTTAGGTTAAGGCACAACGTAGGTTAGGTTAAGGTACAACGTAGGTTAGGTTAAGGTACAACGTAGGTTAGGTTAAGGTACAACGTAGGTTAGGTTAAGGTACAACGTAGGTTAGGTTAAGGTACAACGTAGGTTAGGTTAAGGTAC
>NW_026047392.1:52500-60000 GCF_023864345.2 Schistocerca serialis cubense
GGCCACCGTCCTGCTGTCTTAAGCAACCAACGCCTTTCATGGTTTCCCATGAGCGTCGATTCGGGCGCCTTAACTCGGCGTTTGGTTCATCCCACAGCGCCAGTTCTGCTTACCAAAAGTGGCCCACTTGGCACTCCGATCCGAGTCGTTTGCTCGCGGCTTCAGCATATCAAGCAAGCCGGAGATCTCACCCATTTAAAGTTTGAGAATAGGTTGAGGTCGTTTCGGCCCCAAGGCCTCTAATCATTCGCTTTACCGGATGAGACTCGTACGAGCACCAGCTATCCTGAGGGAAACTTCGGAGGGAACCAGCTACTAGATGGTTCGATTAGTCTTTCGCCCCTATACCCAGCTCCGACGATCGATTTGCACGTCAGAATCGCTACGGACCTCCATCAGGGTTTCCCCTGACTTCGTCCTGGCCAGGCATAGTTCACCATCTTTCGGGTCCCAACGTGTACGCTCTAGGTGCGCCTCACCTCGCAATGAGGACGAGACGCCCCGGGAGTGCGGAGGCCGCCGCCCCGTGAAGGGCGGGGAAGCCCCATCCTCCCTCGGCCCGCGCAAGGCGAGACCTTCACTTTCATTACGCCTTTAGGTTTCGTACAGCCCAATGACTCGCGCACATGTTAGACTCCTTGGTCCGTGTTTCAAGACGGGTCGTGAAATTGTCCAAAGCTGAAGCGCCGCTGACGGGAGCGATTATTCCGCCCGAGAGCATCCCGAGCCAACAGCGGCGCGGGTCCGGGGCCGGGCCAGGTAGGTCCGTCATCCGGGAAGAACCGCGCGCGCTTGCCGGGAGCCCGAGCGCCCAAAGGGGCGAATCGACTCCTCCAGATATACCGCCGGGCAGCCAGCCAGGACACCGGGGCTCTGCCCAACAGACGCGAACCGAGGCCCGCGGAAGGACAGGCTGCGCACCCGGGCCGTAGGCCGGCACCCAGCGGGTCGCGACGTCCTACTAGGGGAGAAGTGCGGCCCACCGCACACCGGAACGGCCCCGCCCCGCGGCGAGTGGAAAGGCAACCGGACACGACCCCGCCGCGAATTGCTCCGCGCGGGCGGCCGGCCCCATCTGCCGAGGGCGGAGGCCAGTGGCCGGATGGGCGTGAATCTCACCCGTTCGACCTTTCGGACTTCTCACGTTTACCCCAGAACGGTTTCACGTACTTTTGAACTCTCTCTTCAAAGTTCTTTTCAACTTTCCCTCACGGTACTTGTTCGCTATCGGTCTCGTGGTCATATTTAGTCTCAGATGGAGTTTACCACCCACTTGGAGCTGCACTCTCAAGCAACCCGACTCGAAGGAGAGGTCCCGCCGACGCTCGCACCGGCCGCTACGGGCCTGGCACCCTCTACGGGCCGTGGCCTCATTCAAGTTGGACTTGGGCTCGGCGCGAGGCGTCGGGGTAGTGGACCCTCCCAAACACCACATGCCACGACAGGCGGCAGCCTGCGGGGTTCGGTGCTGGACTCTTCCCTGTTCGCTCGCCGCTACTGGGGGAATCCTTGTTAGTTTCTTTTCCTCCGCTTAGTAATATGCTTAAATTCAGCGGGTAGTCTCGCCTGCTCTGAGGTCGTTGTACGAGGTGTCGCACGCCACACCGCCAGCCGGCTGTGCACGCTACCGAGTAAGTACCGGTATGCGAACCGCCAGGCGACGGGCGCGCATCGCACGTTTAAGGAGACGCGGCCGGCCCCACAGGCGGCCACGACACTCCCAGGTCTGCGAAGCGGGGCAAACGCCGCGCGCTTCAGTATACGTAGCCGACCCTCAGCCAGACGTGGCCCGGGAACGGAATCCATGGACCGCAATGTGCGTTCGAAACGTCGATGTTCATGTGTCCTGCAGTTCACATGTCGACGCGCAATTTGCTGCGTTCTTCATCGACCCACGAGCCGAGTGATCCACCGTCCTGGGTGATCTTTTCATAGTTTCCACCATCTCTTTCGAGACAGTTGCATAGGCGGGACTGAGGCGTGTGGCGGCCCTGTTCCAGCGTTCAGTGTCCAACGGCCTCACGGCCGATGGGCGTCGTACGGCTCCACACCGGAGCGGACAGGCAGTCGGGCGAAAGTCATTCAAAACCGGCGCCAGGCGCCAGGTGCCGCAGGCCAGCCGCTCCAGCGCTTCAGCGCTCGTACCACACAACATTGCCGTTAGTTTTGAGACGAACGCGTGGTTCCGCACGCGGCGCACGGCTACTGCGAGCCGTACAGGTAGCTGCGTGTTGCGCGACACGACACGCACATCGAAAGACATGCAGTCTAGTCGGTAATGATCCTTCCGCAGGTTCACCTACGGAAACCTTGTTACGACTTTTACTTCCTCTAAATGATCAAGTTTGGTCATCTTTCCGGTAGCATCGGCAACGACAGAGTCAATGCCGCGTACCAGTCCGAAGACCTCACTAAATCATTCAATCGGTAGTAGCGACGGGCGGTGTGTACAAAGGGCAGGGACGTAATCAACGCGAGCTTATGACTCGCGCTTACTGGGAATTCCTCGTTCATGGGGAACAATTGCAAGCCCCAATCCCTAGCACGAAGGAGGTTCAGCGGGTTACCCCGACCTTTCGGCCTAGGAAGACACGCTGATTCCTTCAGTGTAGCGCGCGTGCGGCCCAGAACATCTAAGGGCATCACAGACCTGTTATTGCTCAATCTCGTGCGGCTAGAAGCCGCCTGTCCCTCTAAGAAGAAAAGTAATCGCTGACAGCACGAAGGATGTCACGCGACTAGTTAGCAGGCTAGAGTCTCGTTCGTTATCGGAATTAACCAGACAAATCGCTCCACCAACTAAGAACGGCCATGCACCACCACCCACCGAATCAAGAAAGAGCTATCAATCTGTCAATCCTTCCGGTGTCCGGGCCTGGTGAGGTTTCCCGTGTTGAGTCAAATTAAGCCGCAGGCTCCACTCCTGGTGGTGCCCTTCCGTCAATTCCTTTAAGTTTCAGCTTTGCAACCATACTTCCCCCGGAACCCAAAAGCTTTGGTTTCCCGGAGGCTGCCCGCCGAGTCATCGGAGGAACTGCGGCGGATCGCTGGCTGGCATCGTTTATGGTTAGAACTAGGGCGGTATCTGATCGCCTTCGAACCTCTAACTTTCGTTCTTGATTAATGAAAACATACTTGGCAAATGCTTTCGCTTCTGTTCGTCTTGCGACGATCCAAGAATTTCACCTCTAACGTCGCAATACGAATGCCCCCGCCTGTCCCTATTAATCATTACCTCGGGTTCCGAAAACCAACAAAATAGAACCGAGGTCCTATTCCATTATTCCATGCACACAGTATTCAGGCGGGCTTGCCTGCTTTAAGCACTCTAATTTGTTCAAAGTAAACGTGCCGGCCCACCGAGACACTCAATAAAGAGCACCCTGGTAGGATTTCAACGGGGTCCGCCTCGGGACGCACGAGCACGCACGAGGCGGTCGCACGCCTTCGGCTCGCCCCACCGGCAGGACGTCCCACGATACATGCCAGTTAAACACCGACGGGCGGTGAACCAACAGCGTGGGACACAAATCCAACTACGAGCTTTTTAACCGCAACAACTTTAATATACGCTATTGGAGCTGGAATTACCGCGGCTGCTGGCACCAGACTTGCCCTCCAATAGATACTCGTTAAAGGATTTAAAGTGTACTCATTCCGATTACGGGGCCTCGGATGAGTCCCGTATCGTTATTTTTCGTCACTACCTCCCCGTGCCGGGAGTGGGTAATTTGCGCGCCTGCTGCCTTCCTTGGATGTGGTAGCCGTTTCTCAGGCTCCCTCTCCGGAATCGAACCCTGATTCCCCGTTACCCGTTACAACCATGGTAGGCGCAGAACCTACCATCGACAGTTGATAAGGCAGACATTTGAAAGATGCGTCGCCGGTACGAGGACCGTGCGATCAGCCCAAAGTTATTCAGAGTCACCAAGGCAAACGGACCGGACGAGCCGACCGATTGGTTTTGATCTAATAAAAGCGTCCCTTCCATCTCTGGTCGGGACTCTGTTTGCATGTATTAGCTCTAGAATTACCACAGTTATCCAAGTAACGTGGGTACGATCTAAGGAACCATAACTGATTTAATGAGCCATTCGCGGTTTCACCTTAATGCGGCTTGTACTGAGACATGCATGGCTTAATCTTTGAGACAAGCATATGACTACTGGCAGGATCAACCAGGGAGCTGCGTCAACTAGAGCTGAGCAGCCGGCCGCCCGGGAGTGTGTCCCGGGGGCCCGCGCGAACACGCAAGCGTCCGCTCAATTATTCTGCAAACAGGAGGAGGCTGAGCTCCCCTGCACAACACACCTCGAAACCCTCTCAGGTCCCGGCGGCGCGCAGCGCCGTCCTAAGTACTTGGTCGGGTTCGAGAGAGGCGCAATCGCCCGGAGTTAGGCGAGTAGACGCTTTAGGTGCGACCACCCGTGCTCCCAACTGAGCTTGCCGCTGCCGACAGAGGCCCGGGAGCGTGCTGTCGTGGCATTGCCGGCGGGAGACAACACGCGCCACCTACGGTGACCGGCAGCTCCAACGCCAGCGCCACAGAAGGACAAAAGCCCCACTTGGGTGCCGAAGCGAACTCTCCCAGCACAGCGCACGCGCCAACACGTCCGCACAGCTGCGATACAAACCACCTGCGAGAACCGCTGGGGCGACCGAGCAGCAGACGGCGTCGCGGCGCCGAGCGCCGGGCGGCGGCGCATCCTCAGCGCACACAGTCCTCAATCGGACCAGCACACTGCAGATGGCCACCGCGCTTCGCACCGGGCCCGCGAGGACCTACTTTGGCCGCAAGGCGCCGCGAGCAGGGGGCGCCGGCGCGCAGCTGCGCCGCCTGCCGCGTCCGTCGGCCGGCGCGCCTGCCACTGGCCGCCCCCACCAGCCGGCTGTAGCGCGTGCGCCCACGCACCGCGCTGCCAGCACGCCGGGCGGCCCCCCCTCACCGGCCGGGGACGGTCCCACCCAGCCACCGCCGCGTATCGCCTCACACCCAGATCCCCTTTCGCGTTCGTGGGCATGGTGGGTCCCCTTTCACGTTCGTGGGCATGGTGGGTATCCCTGAAACAACCGGTTAATAGCTCGACCGATCGTCGCCAACACTGATTCACCTCTAGCGAGAACAACCGCACCACAACGGGTTACCTGTTGTTCATTTGCGTAACGTCACCAGCAAACGTAGACGTCCATCGCCATTTGCAACGAGTATTGCATGCCTGTGTCAGGTGTCACAACACACTACGTCTGCCCACATAGACGCAACAACATGTGCACGCCTCGAGAACACGTGGAAGGTAGCCCCCGTACGTATGCGGTGTCCATTGCGCGAACGACTGTCAGCCGGCCTCTGCAGGATGTCGCAGATGTGGAACGCGGTGCAACATGCTATCACGGTGTGTGAGAAGAGACGACTACGTCCGAATACACGCTCCACTACATCAACAGACTGCTCATGCTGATCGCCATCCAGGGCGTCCGTTCCTCCCACACGTCTGAATGGCGTACCACACTGCAATCCAGCTCTTATAGGGAGACGACACGTAGCTGCGTGCACAATATTTGGACTGTATGGTCTGCCGTTGCTAGGCGCAGTCGTCGTACGGTCACACATGTGCCACGATGTATCATTCAGTACATACGGACCAATGTGCAGTACAGTTTGTGGGTTTTGCGTACATCGGCGGACAGGTGACAGGCCGTACCACAACGTAGGCTGAGTACGTCGGCATGCGAAGGGCATTGAACATGCAAACTTCTCAACGACCAGCTTGCGAAGGCAGGGGGGAAGGGGGGGGGGCATGTACGTCCTGCTGCTATCCACATTACAGTGTATAGCAGGAGCATGTGGAAAGTCAGCAACACCTGCAAGGTGTTTAACATGACGCGATACACAGGGGACCGGGCAGTGCGAATAGCGAACTATATTGCGAGGGTTGCGGTTAGGCAACACTACACTAATTTAACGAGTTGCATAACAATTACAGAGCAGGTTCAGCGACAACGTGCGTCAGGTTAAGGCGCAATATAGGTTAGGTTGAGGCACAATATAGGTTAGGTTAAGGCACAACATGGGTTACGTTAAGGCACAAATTGGGTTACGTTAAGGCACAACATGGGTTACGTTAAGGCACAACATGGGTTACGTTAAGGCACAAATTAGGTTACGTTAAGGCACAAATTAGGTTACGTTAAGGCACAAATTAGGTTACGTTAAGGCACAAATTAGGTTACGTTAAGGCACAAATTAGGTTACGTTAAGGCACAAATTAGGTTACGTTAAGGCACAAATTAGGTTACGTTAAGGCACAAATTAGGTTACGTTAAGGCACAAATTAGGTTACGTTAAGGCACAAATTAGGTTACGTTAAGGCACAAATTAGGTTACGTTAAGGCACAAATTAGGTTACGTTAAGGCACAAATTAGGTTACGTTAAGGCACAAATTAGGTTACGTTAAGGCACAAATTAGGTTACGTTAAGGCACAAATTAGGTTACGTTAAGGCACAAATTAGGTTACGTTAAGGCACAAATTAGGTTACGTTAAGGCACAAATTAGGTTACGTTAAGGCACAAATTAGGTTACGTTAAGGCACAAATTAGGTTACGTTAAGGCACAAATTAGGTTACGTTAAGGTACAATATGGGTTAGGTTAAGGTACAATATGGGTTAGGTTAAGGTACAATATGGGTTAGGTTAAGGTACAATATGGGTTAGGTTAAGGTACAATATGGGTTAGGTTAAGGCACAACGTAGGTTAGGTTAAGGCACAACATAGGTTAGGTTAAGGCACAACATAGGTTAGGTTAAGGCACAACATAGGTTAGGTTAAGGCACAACATAGGTTAGGTTAAGGCACAACATAGGTTAGGTTAAGGCACAACATAGGTTAGGTTAAGGCACAACATAGGTTAGGTTAAGGCACAACATAGGTTAGGTTAAGGCACAACATAGGTTAGGTTAAGGCACAACATAGGTTAGGTTAAGGCACAACGTAGGTTAGGTTAAGGCACAACGTAGGTTAGGTTAAGGCACAACGTAGGTTAGGTTAAGGCACAACGTAGGTTAGGTTAAGGCACAACGTAGGTTAGGTTAAGGCACAACGTAGGTTAGGTTAAGGCACAACGTAGGTTAGGTTAAGGCACAACGTAGGTTAGGTTAAGGCACAACGTAGGTTAGGTTAAGGCACAACGTAGGTTAGGTTAAGGCACAACGTAGGTTAGGTTAAGGCACAACGTAGGTTAGGTTAAGGCACAACGTAGGTTAGGTTAAGGCACAACGTAGGTTAGGTTAAGGCACAACGTAGGTTAGGTTAAGGCACAACGTAGGTTAGGTTAAGGCACAACGTAGGTTAGGTTAAGGCACAACGTAGGTTAGGTTAAGGCACAACGTAGGTTAGGTTAAGGCACAACGTAGGTTAGGTTAAGGCACAACGTAGGTTAGGTTAAGGCACAACGTAGGTTAGGTTAAGGCACAACGTAGGTTAGGTTAAGGCACAACGT
>NW_026047392.1:65000-75000 GCF_023864345.2 Schistocerca serialis cubense
CCGAATGAAGTCCAATGTAGTGGAAATCACAGGGCGTCAACACCCGCTAGGGCCATCGCAATGCTTTGTTTTAATTAGACAGTCGGATTCCCCCAGTCCGTGCCAGTTCTGAGTTGATCGTTGAATGGCGGCCGAAGAGAATCCGCGCACCCGCGCGCCCCCGGAGGAGCACGCTAAGGCGGACGCGGCCTCGCAGCAAGGAAGATCCGTGGGAGGCCAAGGCACGGGACCGAGCTCGGATCCTGCACGCAGGTTGAAGCACCGGGGCGCGAACGCCGCGCAGGCGCGCGCATCCTGCACCGCCGGCCAGCACGAGGCCGACCAACGGCGAGAGCAGACCACGCCCGCGCTAAACGCCCGCACTTACCGGCACCCCTACGGCACTCACCTCGCCCAGGCCCGGCACGTTAGCGCTGACCCACTTCCCGACCAAGCCCGACACGCCCCGATCCTCAGAGCCAATCCTTATCCCGAAGTTACGGATCCAATTTGCCGACTTCCCTTACCTACATTATTCTATCGACTAGAGGCTCTTCACCTTGGAGACCTGCTGCGGATATGGGTACGAACCGGCGCGACACCTCCACGTGGCCCTCTCCCGGATTTTCAAGGTCCGAGGGGAAGATCGGGACACCGCCGCAACTGCGGTGCTCTTCGCGTTCCAAACCCTATCTCCCTGCTAGAGGATTCCAGGGAACTCGAACGCTCATGCAGAAAAGAAAACTCTTCCCCGATCTCCCGACGGCGTCTCCGGGTCCTTTTGGGTTACCCCGACGAGCATCTCTAAAAGAGGGGCCCGACTTGTATCGGTTCCGCTGCCGGGTTCCGGAATAGGAACCGGATTCCCTTTCGCCCAACGGGGGCCAGCACAAAGCGCATCATGCTATGACGGCCCCCATCAACATCGGATTTCTCCTAGGGCTTAGGATCGACTGACTCGTGTGCAACGGCTGTTCACACGAAACCCTTCTCCGCGTCAGCCCTCCAGGGCCTCGCTGGAGTATTTGCTACTACCACCAAGATCTGCACCGACGGCGGCTCCAGGCAGGCTCACGCCCAGACCCTTCTGCGCCCACCGCCGCGACCCTCCTACTCGTCAGGGCTTCGCGGCCGGCCGCAAGGACCGGCCATGACTGCCAGACTGACGGCCGAGTATAGGCACGACGCTTCAGCGCCATCCATTTTCAGGGCTAGTTGCTTCGGCAGGTGAGTTGTTACACACTCCTTAGCGGATTCCGACTTCCATGGCCACCGTCCTGCTGTCTTAAGCAACCAACGCCTTTCATGGTTTCCCATGAGCGTCGATTCGGGCGCCTTAACTCGGCGTTTGGTTCATCCCACAGCGCCAGTTCTGCTTACCAAAAGTGGCCCACTTGGCACTCCGATCCGAGTCGTTTGCTCGCGGCTTCAGCATATCAAGCAAGCCGGAGATCTCACCCATTTAAAGTTTGAGAATAGGTTGAGGTCGTTTCGGCCCCAAGGCCTCTAATCATTCGCTTTACCGGATGAGACTCGTACGAGCACCAGCTATCCTGAGGGAAACTTCGGAGGGAACCAGCTACTAGATGGTTCGATTAGTCTTTCGCCCCTATACCCAGCTCCGACGATCGATTTGCACGTCAGAATCGCTACGGACCTCCATCAGGGTTTCCCCTGACTTCGTCCTGGCCAGGCATAGTTCACCATCTTTCGGGTCCCAACGTGTACGCTCTAGGTGCGCCTCACCTCGCAATGAGGACGAGACGCCCCGGGAGTGCGGAGGCCGCCGCCCCGTGAAGGGCGGGGAAGCCCCATCCTCCCTCGGCCCGCGCAAGGCGAGACCTTCACTTTCATTACGCCTTTAGGTTTCGTACAGCCCAATGACTCGCGCACATGTTAGACTCCTTGGTCCGTGTTTCAAGACGGGTCGTGAAATTGTCCAAAGCTGAAGCGCCGCTGACGGGAGCGATTATTCCGCCCGAGAGCATCCCGAGCCAACAGCGGCGCGGGTCCGGGGCCGGGCCAGGTAGGTCCGTCATCCGGGAAGAACCGCGCGCGCTTGCCGGGAGTCCGAGCGCCCAAAGGGGCGAATCGACTCCTCCAGATATACCGCCGGGCAGCCAGCCAGGACACCGGGGCTCTGCCCAACAGACGCGAACCGAGGCCCGCGGAAGGACAGGCTGCGCACCCGGGCCGTAGGCCGGCACCCAGCGGGTCGCGACGTCCTACTAGGGGAGAAGTGCGGCCCACCGCACACCGGAACGGCCCCGCCCCGCGGCGAGTGGAAAGGCAACCGGACACGACCCCGCCGCGAATTGCTCCGCGCGGGCGGCCGGCCCCATCTGCCGAGGGCGGAGGCCAGTGGCCGGATGGGCGTGAATCTCACCCGTTCGACCTTTCGGACTTCTCACGTTTACCCCAGAACGGTTTCACGTACTTTTGAACTCTCTCTTCAAAGTTCTTTTCAACTTTCCCTCACGGTACTTGTTCGCTATCGGTCTCGTGGTCATATTTAGTCTCAGATGGAGTTTACCACCCACTTGGAGCTGCACTCTCAAGCAACCCGACTCGAAGGAGAGGTCCCGCCGACGCTCGCACCGGCCGCTACGGGCCTGGCACCCTCTACGGGCCGTGGCCTCATTCAAGTTGGACTTGGGCTCGGCGCGAGGCGTCGGGGTAGTGGACCCTCCCAAACACCACATGCCACGACAGGCGGCAGCCTGCGGGGTTCGGTGCTGGACTCTTCCCTGTTCGCTCGCCGCTACTGGGGGAATCCTTGTTAGTTTCTTTTCCTCCGCTTAGTAATATGCTTAAATTCAGCGGGTAGTCTCGCCTGCTCTGAGGTCGTTGTACGAGGTGTCGCACGCCACACCGCCAGCCGGCTGTGCACGCTACCGAGTAAGTACCGGTATGCGAACCGCCAGGCGACGGGCGCGCATCGCACGTTTAAGGAGACGCGGCCGGCCCCACAGGCGGCCACGACACTCCCAGGTCTGCGAAGCGGGGCAAACGCCGCGCGCTTCAGTATACGTAGCCGACCCTCAGCCAGACGTGGCCCGGGAACGGAATCCATGGACCGCAATGTGCGTTCGAAACGTCGATGTTCATGTGTCCTGCAGTTCACATGTCGACGCGCAATTTGCTGCGTTCTTCATCGACCCACGAGCCGAGTGATCCACCGTCCTGGGTGATCTTTTCATAGTTTCCACCATCTCTTTCGAGACAGTTGCATAGGCGGGACTGAGGCGTGTGGCGGCCCTGTTCCAGCGTTCAGTGTCCAACGGCCTCACGGCCGATGGGCGTCGTACGGCTCCACACCGGAGCGGACAGGCAGTCGGGCGAAAGTCATTCAAAACCGGCGCCAGGCGCCAGGTGCCGCAGGCCAGCCGCTCCAGCGCTTCAGCGCTCGTACCACACAACATTGCCGTTAGTTTTGAGACGAACGCGTGGTTCCGCACGCGGCGCACGGCTACTGCGAGCCGTACAGGTAGCTGCGTGTTGCGCGACACGACACGCACATCGAAAGACATGCAGTCTAGTCGGTAATGATCCTTCCGCAGGTTCACCTACGGAAACCTTGTTACGACTTTTACTTCCTCTAAATGATCAAGTTTGGTCATCTTTCCGGTAGCATCGGCAACGACAGAGTCAATGCCGCGTACCAGTCCGAAGACCTCACTAAATCATTCAATCGGTAGTAGCGACGGGCGGTGTGTACAAAGGGCAGGGACGTAATCAACGCGAGCTTATGACTCGCGCTTACTGGGAATTCCTCGTTCATGGGGAACAATTGCAAGCCCCAATCCCTAGCACGAAGGAGGTTCAGCGGGTTACCCCGACCTTTCGGCCTAGGAAGACACGCTGATTCCTTCAGTGTAGCGCGCGTGCGGCCCAGAACATCTAAGGGCATCACAGACCTGTTATTGCTCAATCTCGTGCGGCTAGAAGCCGCCTGTCCCTCTAAGAAGAAAAGTAATCGCTGACAGCACGAAGGATGTCACGCGACTAGTTAGCAGGCTAGAGTCTCGTTCGTTATCGGAATTAACCAGACAAATCGCTCCACCAACTAAGAACGGCCATGCACCACCACCCACCGAATCAAGAAAGAGCTATCAATCTGTCAATCCTTCCGGTGTCCGGGCCTGGTGAGGTTTCCCGTGTTGAGTCAAATTAAGCCGCAGGCTCCACTCCTGGTGGTGCCCTTCCGTCAATTCCTTTAAGTTTCAGCTTTGCAACCATACTTCCCCCGGAACCCAAAAGCTTTGGTTTCCCGGAGGCTGCCCGCCGAGTCATCGGAGGAACTGCGGCGGATCGCTGGCTGGCATCGTTTATGGTTAGAACTAGGGCGGTATCTGATCGCCTTCGAACCTCTAACTTTCGTTCTTGATTAATGAAAACATACTTGGCAAATGCTTTCGCTTCTGTTCGTCTTGCGACGATCCAAGAATTTCACCTCTAACGTCGCAATACGAATGCCCCCGCCTGTCCCTATTAATCATTACCTCGGGTTCCGAAAACCAACAAAATAGAACCGAGGTCCTATTCCATTATTCCATGCACACAGTATTCAGGCGGGCTTGCCTGCTTTAAGCACTCTAATTTGTTCAAAGTAAACGTGCCGGCCCACCGAGACACTCAATAAAGAGCACCCTGGTAGGATTTCAACGGGGTCCGCCTCGGGACGCACGAGCACGCACGAGGCGGTCGCACGCCTTCGGCTCGCCCCACCGGCAGGACGTCCCACGATACATGCCAGTTAAACACCGACGGGCGGTGAACCAACAGCGTGGGACACAAATCCAACTACGAGCTTTTTAACCGCAACAACTTTAATATACGCTATTGGAGCTGGAATTACCGCGGCTGCTGGCACCAGACTTGCCCTCCAATAGATACTCGTTAAAGGATTTAAAGTGTACTCATTCCGATTACGGGGCCTCGGATGAGTCCCGTATCGTTATTTTTCGTCACTACCTCCCCGTGCCGGGAGTGGGTAATTTGCGCGCCTGCTGCCTTCCTTGGATGTGGTAGCCGTTTCTCAGGCTCCCTCTCCGGAATCGAACCCTGATTCCCCGTTACCCGTTACAACCATGGTAGGCGCAGAACCTACCATCGACAGTTGATAAGGCAGACATTTGAAAGATGCGTCGCCGGTACGAGGACCGTGCGATCAGCCCAAAGTTATTCAGAGTCACCAAGGCAAACGGACCGGACGAGCCGACCGATTGGTTTTGATCTAATAAAAGCGTCCCTTCCATCTCTGGTCGGGACTCTGTTTGCATGTATTAGCTCTAGAATTACCACAGTTATCCAAGTAACGTGGGTACGATCTAAGGAACCATAACTGATTTAATGAGCCATTCGCGGTTTCACCTTAATGCGGCTTGTACTGAGACATGCATGGCTTAATCTTTGAGACAAGCATATGACTACTGGCAGGATCAACCAGGGAGCTGCGTCAACTAGAGCTGAGCAGCCGGCCGCCCGGGAGTGTGTCCCGGGGGCCCGCGCGAACACGCAAGCGTCCGCTCAATTATTCTGCAAACAGGAGGAGGCTGAGCTCCCCTGCACAACACACCTCGAAACCCTCTCAGGTCCCGGCGGCGCGCAGCGCCGTCCTAAGTACTTGGTCGGGTTCGAGAGAGGCGCAATCGCCCGGAGTTAGGCGAGTAGACGCTTTAGGTGCGACCACCCGTGCTCCCAACTGAGCTTGCCGCTGCCGACAGAGGCCCGGGAGCGTGCTGTCGTGGCATTGCCGGCGGGAGACAACACGCGCCACCTACGGTGACCGGCAGCTCCAACGCCAGCGCCACAGAAGGACAAAAGCCCCACTTGGGTGCCGAAGCGAACTCTCCCAGCACAGCGCACGCGCCAACACGTCCGCACAGCTGCGATACAAACCACCTGCGAGAACCGCTGGGGCGACCGAGCAGCAGACGGCGTCGCGGCGCCGAGCGCCGGGCGGCGGCGCATCCTCAGCGCACACAGTCCTCAATCGGACCAGCACACTGCAGATGGCCACCGCGCTTCGCACCGGGCCCGCGAGGACCTACTTTGGCCGCAAGGCGCCGCGAGCAGGGGGCGCCGGCGCGCAGCTGCGCCGCCTGCCGCGTCCGTCGGCCGGCGCGCCTGCCACTGGCCGCCCCCACCAGCCGGCTGTAGCGCGTGCGCCCACGCACCGCGCTGCCAGCACGCCGGGCGGCCCCCCCTCACCGGCCGGGGACGGTCCCACCCAGCCACCGCCGCGTATCGCCTCACACCCAGATCCCCTTTCGCGTTCGTGGGCATGGTGGGTCCCCTTTCACGTTCGTGGGCATGGTGGGTATCCCTGAAACAACCGGTTAATAGCTCGACCGATCGTCGCCAACACTGATTCACCTCTAGCGAGAACAACCGCACCACAACGGGTTACCTGTTGTTCATTTGCGTAACGTCACCAGCAAACGTAGACGTCCATCGCCATTTGCAACGAGTATTGCATGCCTGTGTCAGGTGTCACAACACACTACGTCTGCCCACATAGACGCAACAACATGTGCACGCCTCGAGAACACGTGGAAGGTAGCCCCCGTACGTATGCGGTGTCCATTGCGCGAACGACTGTCAGCCGGCCTCTGCAGGATGTCGCAGATGTGGAACGCGGTGCAACATGCTATCACGGTGTGTGAGAAGAGACGACTACGTCCGAATACACGCTCCACTACATCAACAGACTGCTCATGCTGATCGCCATCCAGGGCGTCCGTTCCTCCCACACGTCTGAATGGCGTACCACACTGCAATCCAGCTCTTATAGGGAGACGACACGTAGCTGCGTGCACAATATTTGGACTGTATGGTCTGCCGTTGCTAGGCGCAGTCGTCGTACGGTCACACATGTGCCACGATGTATCATTCAGTACATACGGACCAATGTGCAGTACAGTTTGTGGGTTTTGCGTACATCGGCGGACAGGTGACAGGCCGTACCACAACGTAGGCTGAGTACGTCGGCATGCGAAGGGCATTGAACATGCAAACTTCTCAACGACCAGCTTGCGAAGGCAGGGGGGAAGGGGGGGGGGCATGTACGTCCTGCTGCTATCCACATTACAGTGTATAGCAGGAGCATGTGGAAAGTCAGCAACACCTGCAAGGTGTTTAACATGACGCGATACACAGGGGACCGGGCAGTGCGAATAGCGAACTATATTGCGAGGGTTGCGGTTAGGCAACACTACACTAATTTAACGAGTTGCATAACAATTACAGAGCAGGTTCAGCGACAACGTGCGTCAGGTTAAGGCGCAATATAGGTTAGGTTGAGGCACAATATAGGTTAGGTTAAGGCACAACATGGGTTACGTTAAGGCACAAATTGGGTTACGTTAAGGCACAACATGGGTTACGTTAAGGCACAACATGGGTTACGTTAAGGCACAAATTAGGTTACGTTAAGGCACAAATTAGGTTACGTTAAGGCACAAATTAGGTTACGTTAAGGCACAAATTAGGTTACGTTAAGGCACAAATTAGGTTACGTTAAGGCACAAATTAGGTTACGTTAAGGCACAAATTAGGTTACGTTAAGGCACAAATTAGGTTACGTTAAGGCACAAATTAGGTTACGTTAAGGCACAAATTAGGTTACGTTAAGGCACAAATTAGGTTACGTTAAGGCACAAATTAGGTTACGTTAAGGCACAAATTAGGTTACGTTAAGGCACAAATTAGGTTACGTTAAGGCACAAATTAGGTTACGTTAAGGCACAAATTAGGTTACGTTAAGGCACAAATTAGGTTACGTTAAGGCACAAATTAGGTTACGTTAAGGCACAAATTAGGTTACGTTAAGGCACAAATTAGGTTACGTTAAGGCACAAATTAGGTTACGTTAAGGTACAATATGGGTTAGGTTAAGGTACAATATGGGTTAGGTTAAGGTACAATATGGGTTAGGTTAAGGTACAATATGGGTTAGGTTAAGGTACAATATGGGTTAGGTTAAGGCACAACGTAGGTTAGGTTAAGGCACAACATAGGTTAGGTTAAGGCACAACATAGGTTAGGTTAAGGCACAACATAGGTTAGGTTAAGGCACAACATAGGTTAGGTTAAGGCACAACATAGGTTAGGTTAAGGCACAACATAGGTTAGGTTAAGGCACAACATAGGTTAGGTTAAGGCACAACGTAGGTTAGGTTAAGGCACAACGTAGGTTAGGTTAAGGCACAACGTAGGTTAGGTTAAGGCACAACGTAGGTTAGGTTAAGGCACAACGTAGGTTAGGTTAAGGCACAACGTAGGTTAGGTTAAGGCACAACGTAGGTTAGGTTAAGGCACAACGTAGGTTAGGTTAAGGCACAACGTAGGTTAGGTTAAGGCACAACGTAGGTTAGGTTAAGGCACAACGTAGGTTAGGTTAAGGCACAACGTAGGTTAGGTTAAGGCACAACGTAGGTTAGGTTAAGGCACAACGTAGGTTAGGTTAAGGCACAACGTAGGTTAGGTTAAGGCACAACGTAGGTTAGGTTAAGGCACAACGTAGGTTAGGTTAAGGCACAACGTAGGTTAGGTTAAGGCACAATGTAGGTTAGGTTAAGGCACAACGTAGGTTAGGTTAAGGCACAACGTAGGTTAGGTTAAGGCACAACGTAGGTTAGGTTAAGGCACAACGTAGGTTAGGTTAAGGCACAACGTAGGTTAGGTTAAGGCACAACGTAGGTTAGGTTAAGGCACAACGTAGGTTAGGTTAAGGCACAACGTAGGTTAGGTTAAGGCACAACGTAGGTTAGGTTAAGGCACAACATAGGTTAGGTTAAGGCACAACATAGGTTAGGTTAAGGCACAACATAGGTTAGGTTAAGGCACAACATAGGTTAGGTTAAGGCACAACATAGGTTAGGTTAAGGCACAACATAGGTTAGGTTAAGGCACAACATAGGTTAGGTTAAGGCACAACATAGGTTAGGTTAAGGCACAACATAGGTTAGGTTAAGGCACAACATAGGTTAGGTTAAGGCACAACATAGGTTAGGTTAAGGCACAACATAGGTTAGGTTAAGGCACAACATAGGTTAGGTTAAGGCACAACATAGGTTAGGTTAAGGCACAACATAGGTTAGGTTAAGGCACAACATAGGTTAGGTTAAGGCACAACGTAGGTTAGGTTAAGGCACAACGTAGGTTAGGTTAAGGCACAACGTAGGTTAGGTTAAGGCACAACGTAGGTTAGGTTAAGGCACAACGTAGGTTAGGTTAAGGCACAACGTAGGTTAGGTTAAGGTACAACGTAGGTTAGGTTAAGGTACAACGTAGGTTAGGTTAAGGTACAACGTAGGTTAGGTTAAGGTACAACGTAGGTTAGGTTAAGGTACAACGTAGGTTAGGTTAAGGTACAACGTAGGTTAGGTTAAGGTACAACGTAGGTTAGGTTAAGGTACAACGTAGGTTAGGTTAAGGTACAACGTAGGTTAGGTGAAGGCGCAATGTAGGTTAGGTTAAGGTACGATATACCTTAGGTTAAGGTACAATATCGCTTAGGTTAAGGTACAATATAGCTTAGGTTAAGGTACACGTTGTAGGGAAAGGTGTATTTTGGGGGGGGAGGGGGCGGCAGGTTCGTTGATAGTGATTATCGTAAGTGCATGCCTGCGGGATCATCCGATTTGTCACGTCAGGATGCACTTGTGGCTCATGACAGGCGGCGCTCCGATTCCAAGGTTGTGGCAGATCTGTGTCTTTCATTCCTGCCATTGTTTGTGTACTGTGACAGGAGGCAGTATTGTGATGTTGGGTGCACCCCTGTGTAGGACATGTGTGGGTGTTCGTGGCTTAGCTGAGCAATGGCGGATGTCGGAAGGGTGGGATATTCTGTTTTCTGGGTGGACCTCCCGGTCTGGTTATGATAGTGTGGATTGTGTAATGTGGCGGAGAGGATGCACCGGATGTTCTTCCATGCTGGTGGTTAGATATTGTGTGTGTGCCTGTTAGAGGCAGAGAGTAGTGTGTGATAGTGTCTGGCTGACGTGTGGTTCTCATT
>NW_026047392.1:80000-87500 GCF_023864345.2 Schistocerca serialis cubense
GGACTTCGTCCCCTAAGCTCCCGGTGTTGCTCTAGCCGGAGGCATAGGAGCTTCTCCTGGAGCTTGGCCATGGAGTTCAAGAGACAGATTGGTCGGTACGATTTCGGCACTTCTGGATCCTTGTCATCACCCTTTCGCAGTATAACCACTTCAGCAGTCTTCCACGACTCTGGTACCCGTCCCTGTCGCAAACACTCGTTGTAGAGGTTTGTCAGGTAAGGGCAGATCTCCGCGCATAAGGCTTGAAGAGCCTCTGCAGCGAGACCATCTTGTCCCGTCGCCTTCTTTCGGCGCAATTCGAGAATGGCTATGGTAACTTCACGTTCAGTGAATGGAGCAACTGGCGTCTCATTGGCATACGCCTCATTGAGTTGTCTCCTCATATTCCCCTGTTCCTCATTCTCATCTTCGCTACTATCATCTGGCAACAAGGTGCTCATGAGTAGCTCGGCTGACTCCTGCCAGTCCCTGGTGTGGCTGCCATCATTCTTCCTTAGGGTTGACAGGACCGTCGGTGACCGAACTTTCGATGCGGCAATTCTGTACGGCGTTCCCCAGGGGTCAGCCGCCAGACTGTCACGAACGAAAGACTGCCAACTCTCAATCCGTACCGTGTGCAGCGTCCGCTTAAACACCGCCTTGGCCCGCCTGTACCGCGCAAGCGTGGCCTCACGCATGTGATCGCCTATGCTGCGCTGGTATTGCCGCCGCGCCCTTCTGCATTCGCGTCGGAGACGTTGCAGCTCAGGGTTCCAAGGCGCTTTAGGCGTTTTCCCTGTATGGGCTAACGGGACTGCGCCCGTTGCTGCTGTCTGTATAGCCCTCGTCAGATCCTCTGCAGCTTTATCCACGTCCACAACGCGATCCATTGGCCAATTCGGTATCACTAGATTTCCTCTTAGTCGATCCCAATCAGCCTTGCGCCAGTTGTACTTGACGATGCCGTTCACCTGGTCTTGTGGAGGAGGCTCCCCATCATAGGCTACAGTGAAAGTGATCAGATTGTGATCACTTAGTGTCGTTCCCCGCCATACCTTCCAATTCTCCGCCCGGAGATGTACGTGTGCACTCTTGAGTGTCACATCTATGTTTGAGGTCGCTCCCCGGCGACCTTCAAAAGTTGGTGGGAAGTTTGGTCGGTTCAACACTTCTAGTCCGAGCTCGAGAATTGCTTCAGCGAGTCTCTCACCTCGCCTAGCGGCGCGTCGCGCGCCGAGAGGCGTGATGTCACTGTGCCATAGGGGTGACATGGCGTTTGCGTCCATTGTGCAAATGAGCAAGTCATTGCGATAGAACCCAACCGCCTCTTTTAACTGGTCAATATACGGCCTTTCTCTATGCCTGTACTGAAAGTACATGTTCAGCACGAAAAAGGTGAAATCGCCAGTGTTTATTTCGGCTAACACCATGCATCTGTTGCTAAGGTGCGCCACTTTCACTGCTCTCAGAGATCGATTTAGCACAACGATTGCTGCCATAGGGTGCTCTCCCCCTGCCAGGATCTGAGCTGTATTCGGCATGTACAGGATCTTTCCGTCTTTAGAGTATGGCTCCTGTAGACATAAAATGTCTAAAGACTCCTCCTCCGCTCGGCGTCGCACCTCGCGCATCACCGCTTGCGATCGCGCGCAGTTCAGCTGTCCTATTTTAACCGACACGGGCATTGTGATGTTTCACAGTCCGGTCGGCAACAGGTGAGGCGGCAGCCGGTAAGGAGACGGTTGACGAGAGGTCTTGTCTCCCATAGTCTGTCCGCTGGATTTTACGTTGTGTGAGGATTTTGTAAAATTCACACTCTTTTCCTGGCGTTACGCAATTGCGATTTCGCTTTTTGCACGGAATGCAGACCGGTTGGTTCCCCGCTTTTCGACAATCCTTCCTCATGTGGCCGTTTTCGCCACAGTGCCCGCATGTTATTATACTCGGGTCCTGCTTGCAGAACCTTGCCGAGTGGTTTACATCTTGGCACCGCGTGCAGACAGCCAAGTCTAGGTAGTCATCAACTGGCATGGACTCGAAGCCCATGTACAGTCTTTTCTGCCTAAGAATGGCAACTCTGAGTTTGGGGCTTACTTCCACCACGAGATGTGATGTTTGTTTGCCCTTTGGTCCAGTCCGGAACTTCGGCTTAAACTCCTGGCGGAATTGTGTTTCCGAAAGTCCCCCAAGGTCGTTTTGCTTTCTAGTTAGCTCAACCACAGTTTCATTCTTCATGACGCAAGGTACATGATATATGATTATCTGCGGATTGAGCTTCTTCGGCAGTTCGCATTTCAAAGCTTCTGTCAGTTTGTTATTGGCGAGAAGTTTTTGACGATCAGTCTCAGACGCCACGTCAACGATGAGCGTCGGGCCGTTTGTGGTGACCCGTGAGAACTTCACACCATCCACTTCTGGCTTGACCAGGGAGGTGAACTTTTTTCTCACTTCTGCTCCGCTTTCGTTTGCCTTTGACTTGATGAAGAGCGTAGCCTTCTCAGTCTGGGCTCTTGTTATCATCGCCTGCGTTTTCCGTTCTGTCGAGGGTAGAGCGGCGGCAACTTGTGCAAAGGTCTTTGGCGGCGCCGGGGGCACCGCTTTCGTCCTCGCCAGCTCCTCCTCCAAGGCGTCCACCCTTCCTGTGAGGGCCGACTGCGCCATAGCCCAGTCAAACAACTTTGCTCTCAGTTGTCTCTTGAGGTCACTTAGATTTTTCTCCTCCACCAGTTGCCCCGGTTTTAGAGAGTCGTCTACGAGTTCAAGGACGTCCTCGAGCCGCGTCGCGATAAGCTGTATGGTCGCAAGATCGCTGGGGCTTGCCTTGTATGGGGACTTGCCGTCCTCGACTGGGCCGCTGGGCTCTTGCCCGGCTACCTGCGCCGAGTCCGGCTGCTTGTTCTTCTTCCGCCTCTTCTTCTGTCGAGTCCCGGGCTTGCGCCCTTCGGTTCCCGACATTGGCGTAGAGGCGCGGCTACTGCAGGCACTTTCACTGACTGGGCCGCTGGGCTGCTGCCCGGCTACCTGCGCCAGTTTCCGCGCACTTTTCACCGTTTCCGGCGGTTGAGTCTTCGGCCGTGTGGCCTCCGTCTCTCCCGCCGGGCGAGTCTGGGTGGACGTGCCAGCACCGACTGGGCCGCCGGGCTTCTGCCCAGCTACCTGCGCCAGCTTTGGCCCGCCCGCAGTCTTTCCCGCCGGCGGCGTCGTCGGCCGTGAGGCCTTCGTCTTCGCCTTCGGTTCGGACTTCCCCGTATCGCCATCCCCGACTGGGCCGCTGGGCTCGCGCCCGGCTACCTGCGCCGGTTCCGGCTTATCTCCCTCCTTGGGCGCCGTTCTTGGCGCCGGCTGGCGGGGTGGCGGCATTAGCTCGGTTGCAGCGTCAGCACTCTGCGATCTTTGCCGAAGCACTTTTCGCAGGTGTTTCCTCTGCTTCCTCAGCTTTGCCTTGCGGTCTTTCTCACTGTCACTTTCACTCGTGTCAGCAAGCGTCCGTGACAGCGTCTCGCTAGCGGCAGTCTTAGCGCTCCGCACACGGGGTGTCCGGAACTCCAATTCTGGCGCACTAAGCGCGGGGTCATGGTCTTGTGGTCTAGGGACCTCCGACTGCCCTTGTTTTGGGAGTTCGTCAGTACACGAGGTGTCCGACTCGCTCCCCGAATGGTTGGTGTGTTGACTCCGCGACGGCCCACCAGTTCCGTCGGGACAAAGTTGTTTGAAAGAGTCCATGTGGTTCCCACGAACAGCTAGGGATCTATGTTGTCCATCCAGGCGTCGCCCCGCACACCTGGGTAAGCCTTATACAACAGAGGGTCGGCCGGTCCTCTGAGGTGGCTGACTCATGACTGTTCACAACTCAACAGCCTTGCGCCCCATAGCCGCCAGCTAACGCAGAGGGTGAGGGGTGATTATAGAGATTGTCCTTCTCTTGCCCAGGCGGTTAAGCCAAGACACCGGTCCAAAACACGCACGACGTTCCACTGCGCGCCTCACAGCAGTCGTTGAAGTGCGTATCTCAGTTTACGGCCGTCGCTGGTAGCGCTTGCCAGCTCCGGGCTAGGGCACCCCGGGTTTGCCGAGCCCGTACGGCGACTGCATTAGCCTCCGTCCCTGTGGTCGTGGTCTTAGACCACTCAGGAGCATCCTCCTGTGGCAGCTCCTGGTGACTTCCGCGTTGTGGTGACCGTTGCCGGTCTCCCCTTCGCAGTTGTCCACCAAGGAATCCTCCGATCGAGGCCGAGACGTCGTCCGCGTTGCATTCTCTGAAGGCCAGAGAGCGCTTCGCAGTCAGGCGCCCTTCCCCGCGCGTGGACATCGGCCTGCTTCCACATTAGGTTCTCTGCAGTGAGAGACTTAGTTTCAGCAGGAACGATGACCGCCAGAACTCCCCACTGTGCTTATTGCGCCAACCGCCTGCGCCAACCACAGCCAACATTGCGTATGGCCGGCCGGCGCCGCTTAGTTGTCCGGACGTGGCCTGCCGAGCCGGGCGCAGCAGGGCCAGCGCCCGCCGCCAGCGTGGCCGCGAGAGAAGACCGCCAGTCAGAGACCGACCGCCCATCCCGCGCCAGCCAGCAGCGCGCGCACCGCCCAGCCGACCCGGCCTAGCGCAGCGCATCCGACACGGCAGCGCACCCGTGCGCAGCCCAGCCGGCGGACGAGCCCCGCAGCTACCCCGGCCAACCGCACCGCCGTCCGACATTTGCCGGGCGGAGCATGTGCGAGGCCGGCGCCGCAGCGAGAGCCCACCACCAGCGAGCCGCGCAGGACGCACCACCATGCGCATAAGGCAACTGCCGCGTGCCAACAGCTGTCGACACGCGTCGCTGCCACGCGCACATCCTACGTACGAGCTTGGATACTAGACTCTCGAGTCCGACACCTACAAGCGCTCGCAGTAGGTGGAGGCGCACGAAGGGCGTGACAACCTCCATGTCGGGAGTTAACTCCCGTGGCACTTGTGTCTTGGAGCGATGCATCCCACGTCCGATAAGTCGAGCGCGGTAATACTTCGTTCCTGACGGTGAGGCGTGAAACTCCGTAGCGCACACAGGCAGAGACGGAGGCACGTCCTCGCAGAGAGACACTATACCATTCAGACTTGCGCCCGACAGGTTTGCAGCCTCTGCAGGAGACATACGCAGCATGGCTGATGCATTACGAAATGTCCTTACGGGAAAGCGGCGCCCGCCACACCCCGGCCGGAGCCGGGGCGCAGCAAGCGCCGCTAACGCAAAAGCGGCGCCCGCCGCACCCCGGCCAAGGCCAAGAGCACGGCAAGCGCCGCCAACGTGAAAGCGGCGCCCACCGCACCCCGGCCGGAGCCAAGAGCGCAGCAGACGCCGCCAACGCAAAAGCGGCGCCCGCCGCACCCCGGCCGGAGCCAAGAGCACAGCAAGCGCCGCCACAGCCAAAGCGGCGCCCGCCGCGCCCCGGCCGGAGCCAGAGCACAGCAAGCGCCGCCAACGCAAAAGCGGCACCCGCCACACCCCGGCCAAGGCCAAGAGCACAGCAGGCGCCGCCAAAGCAAAAGCGGCGCCCACCGCACCCCGGCCGGAGCCAAGAGCACAGCAAGCGCCGCCAACGCAAAAGCGGCGCCCGCCGCACCCCGGCCGGAGCCGGAGCACAGCAAGCGCCGCAGAAGCGAGCAAGTGCCATTCGCCAGTGAGCAAGGATACTAGACACAAGTGTCCGACACCTTAGCGCCCACGGCGAGCGGAGTGCGAGACTCGGCTTGGAGAGGCCGGTTGCCCAGTCCCTCTGCGTCTTCGCCTGCACCCCGCACGGGAGTCGCCCTTCTCTCATTGGTTTCACCGGTTGCCCGGCTACTCACATCTTACACCACGGGAAGGTTGAGAGATCGGACATTTAGCCGCCCGTCTTCTACCAGTATTGGTGGACTCCACCACTGGTTAGACAGCATAACGGCCTTCGTAAGATAGTAGATAGGGACAGCGGGAATCTCGTTAATCCATTCATGCGCGTCACTAATTAGATGACGAGGCATTTGGCTACCTTAAGAGAGTCATAGTTACTCCCGCCGTTTACCCGCGCTTGCTTGAATTTCTTCACGTTGACATTCAGAGCACTGGGCAGAAATCACATTGCGTCAACACCCGCTAGGGCCATCGCAATGCTTTGTTTTAATTAGACAGTCGGATTCCCCCAGTCCGTGCCAGTTCTGAGTTGATCGTTGAATGGCGGCCGAAGAGAATCCGCGCACCCGCGCGCCCCCGGAGGAGCACGCTAAGGCGGACGCGGCCTCGCAGCAAGGAAGATCCGTGGGAGGCCAAGGCACGGGACCGAGCTCGGATCCTGCACGCAGGTTGAAGCACCGGGGCGCGAACGCCGCGCAGGCGCGCGCATCCTGCACCGCCGGCCAGCACGAGGCCGACCAACGGCGAGAGCAGACCACGCCCGCGCTAAACGCCCGCACTTACCGGCACCCCTACGGCACTCACCTCGCCCAGGCCCGGCACGTTAGCGCTGACCCACTTCCCGACCAAGCCCGACACGCCCCGATCCTCAGAGCCAATCCTTATCCCGAAGTTACGGATCCAATTTGCCGACTTCCCTTACCTACATTATTCTATCGACTAGAGGCTCTTCACCTTGGAGACCTGCTGCGGATATGGGTACGAACCGGCGCGACACCTCCACGTGGCCCTCTCCCGGATTTTCAAGGTCCGAGGGGAAGATCGGGACACCGCCGCAACTGCGGTGCTCTTCGCGTTCCAAACCCTATCTCCCTGCTAGAGGATTCCAGGGAACTCGAACGCTCATGCAGAAAAGAAAACTCTTCCCCGATCTCCCGACGGCGTCTCCGGGTCCTTTTGGGTTACCCCGACGAGCATCTCTAAAAGAGGGGCCCGACTTGTATCGGTTCCGCTGCCGGGTTCCGGAATAGGAACCGGATTCCCTTTCGCCCAACGGGGGCCAGCACAAAGCGCATCATGCTATGACGGCCCCCATCAACATCGGATTTCTCCTAGGGCTTAGGATCGACTGACTCGTGTGCAACGGCTGTTCACACGAAACCCTTCTCCGCGTCAGCCCTCCAGGGCCTCGCTGGAGTATTTGCTACTACCACCAAGATCTGCACCGACGGCGGCTCCAGGCAGGCTCACGCCCAGACCCTTCTGCGCCCACCGCCGCGACCCTCCTACTCGTCAGGGCTTCGCGGCCGGCCGCAAGGACCGGCCATGACTGCCAGACTGACGGCCGAGTATAGGCACGACGCTTCAGCGCCATCCATTTTCAGGGCTAGTTGCTTCGGCAGGTGAGTTGTTACACACTCCTTAGCGGATTCCGACTTCCATGGCCACCGTCCTGCTGTCTTAAGCAACCAACGCCTTTCATGGTTTCCCATGAGCGTCGATTCGGGCGCCTTAACTCGGCGTTTGGTTCATCCCACAGCGCCAGTTCTGCTTACCAAAAGTGGCCCACTTGGCACTCCGATCCGAGTCGTTTGCTCGCGGCTTCAGCATATCAAGCAAGCCGGAGATCTCACCCATTTAAAGTTTGAGA
>NW_026047392.1:90000-95000 GCF_023864345.2 Schistocerca serialis cubense
ATCGCTGACAGCACGAAGGATGTCACGCGACTAGTTAGCAGGCTAGAGTCTCGTTCGTTATCGGAATTAACCAGACAAATCGCTCCACCAACTAAGAACGGCCATGCACCACCACCCACCGAATCAAGAAAGAGCTATCAATCTGTCAATCCTTCCGGTGTCCGGGCCTGGTGAGGTTTCCCGTGTTGAGTCAAATTAAGCCGCAGGCTCCACTCCTGGTGGTGCCCTTCCGTCAATTCCTTTAAGTTTCAGCTTTGCAACCATACTTCCCCCGGAACCCAAAAGCTTTGGTTTCCCGGAGGCTGCCCGCCGAGTCATCGGAGGAACTGCGGCGGATCGCTGGCTGGCATCGTTTATGGTTAGAACTAGGGCGGTATCTGATCGCCTTCGAACCTCTAACTTTCGTTCTTGATTAATGAAAACATACTTGGCAAATGCTTTCGCTTCTGTTCGTCTTGCGACGATCCAAGAATTTCACCTCTAACGTCGCAATACGAATGCCCCCGCCTGTCCCTATTAATCATTACCTCGGGTTCCGAAAACCAACAAAATAGAACCGAGGTCCTATTCCATTATTCCATGCACACAGTATTCAGGCGGGCTTGCCTGCTTTAAGCACTCTAATTTGTTCAAAGTAAACGTGCCGGCCCACCGAGACACTCAATAAAGAGCACCCTGGTAGGATTTCAACGGGGTCCGCCTCGGGACGCACGAGCACGCACGAGGCGGTCGCACGCCTTCGGCTCGCCCCACCGGCAGGACGTCCCACGATACATGCCAGTTAAACACCGACGGGCGGTGAACCAACAGCGTGGGACACAAATCCAACTACGAGCTTTTTAACCGCAACAACTTTAATATACGCTATTGGAGCTGGAATTACCGCGGCTGCTGGCACCAGACTTGCCCTCCAATAGATACTCGTTAAAGGATTTAAAGTGTACTCATTCCGATTACGGGGCCTCGGATGAGTCCCGTATCGTTATTTTTCGTCACTACCTCCCCGTGCCGGGAGTGGGTAATTTGCGCGCCTGCTGCCTTCCTTGGATGTGGTAGCCGTTTCTCAGGCTCCCTCTCCGGAATCGAACCCTGATTCCCCGTTACCCGTTACAACCATGGTAGGCGCAGAACCTACCATCGACAGTTGATAAGGCAGACATTTGAAAGATGCGTCGCCGGTACGAGGACCGTGCGATCAGCCCAAAGTTATTCAGAGTCACCAAGGCAAACGGACCGGACGAGCCGACCGATTGGTTTTGATCTAATAAAAGCGTCCCTTCCATCTCTGGTCGGGACTCTGTTTGCATGTATTAGCTCTAGAATTACCACAGTTATCCAAGTAACGTGGGTACGATCTAAGGAACCATAACTGATTTAATGAGCCATTCGCGGTTTCACCTTAATGCGGCTTGTACTGAGACATGCATGGCTTAATCTTTGAGACAAGCATATGACTACTGGCAGGATCAACCAGGGAGCTGCGTCAACTAGAGCTGAGCAGCCGGCCGCCCGGGAGTGTGTCCCGGGGGCCCGCGCGAACACGCAAGCGTCCGCTCAATTATTCTGCAAACAGGAGGAGGCTGAGCTCCCCTGCACAACACACCTCGAAACCCTCTCAGGTCCCGGCGGCGCGCAGCGCCGTCCTAAGTACTTGGTCGGGTTCGAGAGAGGCGCAATCGCCCGGAGTTAGGCGAGTAGACGCTTTAGGTGCGACCACCCGTGCTCCCAACTGAGCTTGCCGCTGCCGACAGAGGCCCGGGAGCGTGCTGTCGTGGCATTGCCGGCGGGAGACAACACGCGCCACCTACGGTGACCGGCAGCTCCAACGCCAGCGCCACAGAAGGACAAAAGCCCCACTTGGGTGCCGAAGCGAACTCTCCCAGCACAGCGCACGCGCCAACACGTCCGCACAGCTGCGATACAAACCACCTGCGAGAACCGCTGGGGCGACCGAGCAGCAGACGGCGTCGCGGCGCCGAGCGCCGGGCGGCGGCGCATCCTCAGCGCACACAGTCCTCAATCGGACCAGCACACTGCAGATGGCCACCGCGCTTCGCACCGGGCCCGCGAGGACCTACTTTGGCCGCAAGGCGCCGCGAGCAGGGGGCGCCGGCGCGCAGCTGCGCCGCCTGCCGCGTCCGTCGGCCGGCGCGCCTGCCACTGGCCGCCCCCACCAGCCGGCTGTAGCGCGTGCGCCCACGCACCGCGCTGCCAGCACGCCGGGCGGCCCCCCCTCACCGGCCGGGGACGGTCCCACCCAGCCACCGCCGCGTATCGCCTCACACCCAGATCCCCTTTCGCGTTCGTGGGCATGGTGGGTCCCCTTTCACGTTCGTGGGCATGGTGGGTATCCCTGAAACAACCGGTTAATAGCTCGACCGATCGTCGCCAACACTGATTCACCTCTAGCGAGAACAACCGCACCACAACGGGTTACCTGTTGTTCATTTGCGTAACGTCACCAGCAAACGTAGACGTCCATCGCCATTTGCAACGAGTATTGCATGCCTGTGTCAGGTGTCACAACACACTACGTCTGCCCACATAGACGCAACAACATGTGCACGCCTCGAGAACACGTGGAAGGTAGCCCCCGTACGTATGCGGTGTCCATTGCGCGAACGACTGTCAGCCGGCCTCTGCAGGATGTCGCAGATGTGGAACGCGGTGCAACATGCTATCACGGTGTGTGAGAAGAGACGACTACGTCCGAATACACGCTCCACTACATCAACAGACTGCTCATGCTGATCGCCATCCAGGGCGTCCGTTCCTCCCACACGTCTGAATGGCGTACCACACTGCAATCCAGCTCTTATAGGGAGACGACACGTAGCTGCGTGCACAATATTTGGACTGTATGGTCTGCCGTTGCTAGGCGCAGTCGTCGTACGGTCACACATGTGCCACGATGTATCATTCAGTACATACGGACCAATGTGCAGTACAGTTTGTGGGTTTTGCGTACATCGGCGGACAGGTGACAGGCCGTACCACAACGTAGGCTGAGTACGTCGGCATGCGAAGGGCATTGAACATGCAAACTTCTCAACGACCAGCTTGCGAAGGCAGGGGGGAAGGGGGGGGGGCATGTACGTCCTGCTGCTATCCACATTACAGTGTATAGCAGGAGCATGTGGAAAGTCAGCAACACCTGCAAGGTGTTTAACATGACGCGATACACAGGGGACCGGGCAGTGCGAATAGCGAACTATATTGCGAGGGTTGCGGTTAGGCAACACTACACTAATTTAACGAGTTGCATAACAATTACAGAGCAGGTTCAGCGACAACGTGCGTCAGGTTAAGGCGCAATATAGGTTAGGTTGAGGCACAATATAGGTTAGGTTAAGGCACAACATGGGTTACGTTAAGGCACAAATTGGGTTACGTTAAGGCACAACATGGGTTACGTTAAGGCACAACATGGGTTACGTTAAGGCACAAATTAGGTTACGTTAAGGCACAAATTAGGTTACGTTAAGGCACAAATTAGGTTACGTTAAGGCACAAATTAGGTTACGTTAAGGCACAAATTAGGTTACGTTAAGGCACAAATTAGGTTACGTTAAGGCACAAATTAGGTTACGTTAAGGCACAAATTAGGTTACGTTAAGGCACAAATTAGGTTACGTTAAGGCACAAATTAGGTTACGTTAAGGCACAAATTAGGTTACGTTAAGGCACAAATTAGGTTACGTTAAGGCACAAATTAGGTTACGTTAAGGCACAAATTAGGTTACGTTAAGGCACAAATTAGGTTACGTTAAGGCACAAATTAGGTTACGTTAAGGCACAAATTAGGTTACGTTAAGGTACAATATGGGTTAGGTTAAGGTACAATATGGGTTAGGTTAAGGTACAATATGGGTTAGGTTAAGGTACAATATGGGTTAGGTTAAGGTACAATATGGGTTAGGTTAAGGCACAACGTAGGTTAGGTTAAGGCACAACATAGGTTAGGTTAAGGCACAACATAGGTTAGGTTAAGGCACAACATAGGTTAGGTTAAGGCACAACATAGGTTAGGTTAAGGCACAACATAGGTTAGGTTAAGGCACAACATAGGTTAGGTTAAGGCACAACATAGGTTAGGTTAAGGCACAACATAGGTTAGGTTAAGGCACAACATAGGTTAGGTTAAGGCACAACATAGGTTAGGTTAAGGCACAACGTAGGTTAGGTTAAGGCACAACGTAGGTTAGGTTAAGGCACAACGTAGGTTAGGTTAAGGCACAACGTAGGTTAGGTTAAGGCACAACGTAGGTTAGGTTAAGGCACAACGTAGGTTAGGTTAAGGCACAACGTAGGTTAGGTTAAGGCACAACGTAGGTTAGGTTAAGGCACAACGTAGGTTAGGTTAAGGCACAACGTAGGTTAGGTTAAGGCACAACGTAGGTTAGGTTAAGGCACAACGTAGGTTAGGTTAAGGCACAACGTAGGTTAGGTTAAGGCACAACGTAGGTTAGGTTAAGGCACAACGTAGGTTAGGTTAAGGCACAACGTAGGTTAGGTTAAGGCACAACGTAGGTTAGGTTAAGGCACAACGTAGGTTAGGTTAAGGCACAACGTAGGTTAGGTTAAGGCACAACGTAGGTTAGGTTAAGGCACAACGTAGGTTAGGTTAAGGCACAACGTAGGTTAGGTTAAGGCACAACGTAGGTTAGGTTAAGGCACAACGTAGGTTAGGTTAAGGCACAACGTAGGTTAGGTTAAGGCACAACGTAGGTTAGGTTAAGGCACAACGTAGGTTAGGTTAAGGCACAACATAGGTTAGGTTAAGGCACAACATAGGTTAGGTTAAGGCACAACATAGGTTAGGTTAAGGCACAACATAGGTTAGGTTAAGGCACAACATAGGTTAGGTTAAGGCACAACATAGGTTAGGTTAAGGCACAACATAGGTTAGGTTAAGGCACAACATAGGTTAGGTTAAGGCACAACATAGGTTAGGTTAAGGCACAACATAGGTTAGGTTAAGGCACAACATAGGTTAGGTT
>NW_026047392.1:105000-110000 GCF_023864345.2 Schistocerca serialis cubense
CGGACCAGCACACTGCAGATGGCCACCGCGCTTCGCACCGGGCCCGCGAGGACCTACTTTGGCCGCAAGGCGCCGCGAGCAGGGGGCGCCGGCGCGCAGCTGCGCCGCCTGCCGCGTCCGTCGGCCGGCGCGCCTGCCACTGGCCGCCCCCACCAGCCGGCTGTAGCGCGTGCGCCCACGCACCGCGCTGCCAGCACGCCGGGCGGCCCCCCCTCACCGGCCGGGGACGGTCCCACCCAGCCACCGCCGCGTATCGCCTCACACCCAGATCCCCTTTCGCGTTCGTGGGCATGGTGGGTCCCCTTTCACGTTCGTGGGCATGGTGGGTATCCCTGAAACAACCGGTTAATAGCTCGACCGATCGTCGCCAACACTGATTCACCTCTAGCGAGAACAACCGCACCACAACGGGTTACCTGTTGTTCATTTGCGTAACGTCACCAGCAAACGTAGACGTCCATCGCCATTTGCAACGAGTATTGCATGCCTGTGTCAGGTGTCACAACACACTACGTCTGCCCACATAGACGCAACAACATGTGCACGCCTCGAGAACACGTGGAAGGTAGCCCCCGTACGTATGCGGTGTCCATTGCGCGAACGACTGTCAGCCGGCCTCTGCAGGATGTCGCAGATGTGGAACGCGGTGCAACATGCTATCACGGTGTGTGAGAAGAGACGACTACGTCCGAATACACGCTCCACTACATCAACAGACTGCTCATGCTGATCGCCATCCAGGGCGTCCGTTCCTCCCACACGTCTGAATGGCGTACCACACTGCAATCCAGCTCTTATAGGGAGACGACACGTAGCTGCGTGCACAATATTTGGACTGTATGGTCTGCCGTTGCTAGGCGCAGTCGTCGTACGGTCACACATGTGCCACGATGTATCATTCAGTACATACGGACCAATGTGCAGTACAGTTTGTGGGTTTTGCGTACATCGGCGGACAGGTGACAGGCCGTACCACAACGTAGGCTGAGTACGTCGGCATGCGAAGGGCATTGAACATGCAAACTTCTCAACGACCAGCTTGCGAAGGCAGGGGGGAAGGGGGGGGGGCATGTACGTCCTGCTGCTATCCACATTACAGTGTATAGCAGGAGCATGTGGAAAGTCAGCAACACCTGCAAGGTGTTTAACATGACGCGATACACAGGGGACCGGGCAGTGCGAATAGCGAACTATATTGCGAGGGTTGCGGTTAGGCAACACTACACTAATTTAACGAGTTGCATAACAATTACAGAGCAGGTTCAGCGACAACGTGCGTCAGGTTAAGGCGCAATATAGGTTAGGTTGAGGCACAATATAGGTTAGGTTAAGGCACAACATGGGTTACGTTAAGGCACAAATTGGGTTACGTTAAGGCACAACATGGGTTACGTTAAGGCACAACATGGGTTACGTTAAGGCACAAATTAGGTTACGTTAAGGCACAAATTAGGTTACGTTAAGGCACAAATTAGGTTACGTTAAGGCACAAATTAGGTTACGTTAAGGCACAAATTAGGTTACGTTAAGGCACAAATTAGGTTACGTTAAGGCACAAATTAGGTTACGTTAAGGCACAAATTAGGTTACGTTAAGGCACAAATTAGGTTACGTTAAGGCACAAATTAGGTTACGTTAAGGCACAAATTAGGTTACGTTAAGGCACAAATTAGGTTACGTTAAGGCACAAATTAGGTTACGTTAAGGCACAAATTAGGTTACGTTAAGGCACAAATTAGGTTACGTTAAGGCACAAATTAGGTTACGTTAAGGCACAAATTAGGTTACGTTAAGGCACAAATTAGGTTACGTTAAGGCACAAATTAGGTTACGTTAAGGCACAAATTAGGTTACGTTAAGGTACAATATGGGTTAGGTTAAGGTACAATATGGGTTAGGTTAAGGTACAATATGGGTTAGGTTAAGGTACAATATGGGTTAGGTTAAGGTACAATATGGGTTAGGTTAAGGCACAACGTAGGTTAGGTTAAGGCACAACATAGGTTAGGTTAAGGCACAACATAGGTTAGGTTAAGGCACAACATAGGTTAGGTTAAGGCACAACATAGGTTAGGTTAAGGCACAACATAGGTTAGGTTAAGGCACAACATAGGTTAGGTTAAGGCACAACATAGGTTAGGTTAAGGCACAACATAGGTTAGGTTAAGGCACAACGTAGGTTAGGTTAAGGCACAACGTAGGTTAGGTTAAGGCACAACGTAGGTTAGGTTAAGGCACAACGTAGGTTAGGTTAAGGCACAACGTAGGTTAGGTTAAGGCACAACGTAGGTTAGGTTAAGGCACAACGTAGGTTAGGTTAAGGCACAACGTAGGTTAGGTTAAGGCACAACGTAGGTTAGGTTAAGGCACAACGTAGGTTAGGTTAAGGCACAACGTAGGTTAGGTTAAGGCACAACGTAGGTTAGGTTAAGGCACAACGTAGGTTAGGTTAAGGCACAACGTAGGTTAGGTTAAGGCACAACGTAGGTTAGGTTAAGGCACAACGTAGGTTAGGTTAAGGCACAACGTAGGTTAGGTTAAGGCACAACGTAGGTTAGGTTAAGGCACAACGTAGGTTAGGTTAAGGCACAACGTAGGTTAGGTTAAGGCACAACGTAGGTTAGGTTAAGGCACAACGTAGGTTAGGTTAAGGCACAACGTAGGTTAGGTTAAGGCACAACGTAGGTTAGGTTAAGGCACAACGTAGGTTAGGTTAAGGCACAACGTAGGTTAGGTTAAGGCACAACGTAGGTTAGGTTAAGGCACAACGTAGGTTAGGTTAAGGCACAACGTAGGTTAGGTTAAGGCACAACGTAGGTTAGGTTAAGGCACAACGTAGGTTAGGTTAAGGCACAACATAGGTTAGGTTAAGGCACAACATAGGTTAGGTTAAGGCACAACATAGGTTAGGTTAAGGCACAACATAGGTTAGGTTAAGGCACAACATAGGTTAGGTTAAGGCACAACATAGGTTAGGTTAAGGCACAACATAGGTTAGGTTAAGGCACAACATAGGTTAGGTTAAGGCACAACATAGGTTAGGTTAAGGCACAACATAGGTTAGGTTAAGGCACAACATAGGTTAGGTTAAGGCACAACGTAGGTTAGGTTAAGGCACAACGTAGGTTAGGTTAAGGCACAACGTAGGTTAGGTTAAGGCACAACGTAGGTTAGGTTAAGGCACAACGTAGGTTAGGTTAAGGCACAACGTAGGTTAGGTTAAGGTACAACGTAGGTTAGGTTAAGGTACAACGTAGGTTAGGTTAAGGTACAACGTAGGTTAGGTTAAGGTACAACGTAGGTTAGGTTAAGGTACAACGTAGGTTAGGTTAAGGTACAACGTAGGTTAGGTTAAGGTACAACGTAGGTTAGGTTAAGGTACAACGTAGGTTAGGTTAAGGTACAACGTAGGTTAGGTGAAGGCGCAATGTAGGTTAGGTTAAGGTACGATATACCTTAGGTTAAGGTACAATATCGCTTAGGTTAAGGTACAATATAGCTTAGGTTAAGGTACACGTTGTAGGGAAAGGTGTATTTTGGGGGGGGAGGGGGCGGCAGGTTCGTTGATAGTGATTATCGTAAGTGCATGCCTGCGGGATCATCCGATTTGTCACGTCAGGATGCACTTGTGGCTCATGACAGGCGGCGCTCCGATTCCAAGGTTGTGGCAGATCTGTGTCTTTCATTCCTGCCATTGTTTGTGTACTGTGACAGGAGGCAGTATTGTGATGTTGGGTGCACCCCTGTGTAGGACATGTGTGGGTGTTCGTGGCTTAGCTGAGCAATGGCGGATGTCGGAAGGGTGGGATATTCTGTTTTCTGGGTGGACCTCCCGGTCTGGTTATGATAGTGTGGATTGTGTAATGTGGCGGAGAGGATGCACCGGATGTTCTTCCATGCTGGTGGTTAGATATTGTGTGTGTGCCTGTTAGAGGCAGAGAGTAGTGTGTGATAGTGTCTGGCTGACGTGTGGTTCTCATTGTGTGCAGAGTCTTTCAGCATGTATAGGGACGGTTGTATATATTATCTGTATTCTGATGGCTCTGCATCTATTACTAATCAGTGCCGTGTATACGGTTACTCTGGTTCCAGTCGAAACTGTTCTATCTCTGTACATTAGTGACACTGCGGCTCCACTATGTTGCCGCCCCTGTCGGCCGTTTCCCCCAGTGTGTGGCTAATGATTATCAGCAATCAGTCTATTAGTCAATACCGGTAGTGTGACGACGTGAAATGTCCGGGATGGGGGAAGCTACACGCTTCCCGTGGGTCAGGGCCTAGAAAGACTCTTCCCACGCAGGAGGCTCGGACTGTCATTACTCTTCCGAGAAATATATTTGCCCAGCGTTTTTTGCGACTGCGAGTGCGACGCGTACGAGTACCGACATGGATGGGGCGCTTCCTAGCTGATCGCTCAGCATCGGAGAAATATATTTGCCCAACGTTTTTTGCGACTGCGAGTGCAACGCCCAAGGGTACCGACGTGGATGGGGCGCTTCCTAGCTGATCGCTCGGCATGGGAATCCGTACAGTGAGCAATGCGATCGCGTCTGTAGCTTGTACGTGGTACAGCTCGCAGCTCATGTATAGGGACAGCGGGAATGTCGCATATTGGACATAACTCTTCATGAAACGCAAGTTATAGGTGTGGATTGCACATTACGACTGCGGGAAACTTCCGCCGTTCATCCGCTGGCGTTGCGAGTTTGGCGGTTGGGGTGGGGCACGAGCGGGTGCGGGTGGTGTGATTGCCGGTCCACGACTTCGTGCGGCAGAGGCACTGGCGTTTGGGTGCTGTGGTCGACACAGGCTGCATGCTTTGTGGGTGGCGTCGAAAGATGGGCACTGTGGGCCCATCGATGTCTTAGTCGGCTTGGCGTCCCATAGATGGCGGTATCGTCGTTGCAGGAGCTCATGCTGAGGGAGACCTACAGATGGCGGTATGTTTTGTGGTGCGCTCGACATGGCGGACCTAGTGTTGTCAGATTCGCATAGATGGC
>NW_026047392.1:117500-122837 GCF_023864345.2 Schistocerca serialis cubense
TGAGACAAGCATATGACTACTGGCAGGATCAACCAGGGAGCTGCGTCAACTAGAGCTGAGCAGCCGGCCGCCCGGGAGTGTGTCCCGGGGGCCCGCGCGAACACGCAAGCGTCCGCTCAATTATTCTGCAAACAGGAGGAGGCTGAGCTCCCCTGCACAACACACCTCGAAACCCTCTCAGGTCCCGGCGGCGCGCAGCGCCGTCCTAAGTACTTGGTCGGGTTCGAGAGAGGCGCAATCGCCCGGAGTTAGGCGAGTAGACGCTTTAGGTGCGACCACCCGTGCTCCCAACTGAGCTTGCCGCTGCCGACAGAGGCCCGGGAGCGTGCTGTCGTGGCATTGCCGGCGGGAGACAACACGCGCCACCTACGGTGACCGGCAGCTCCAACGCCAGCGCCACAGAAGGACAAAAGCCCCACTTGGGTGCCGAAGCGAACTCTCCCAGCACAGCGCACGCGCCAACACGTCCGCACAGCTGCGATACAAACCACCTGCGAGAACCGCTGGGGCGACCGAGCAGCAGACGGCGTCGCGGCGCCGAGCGCCGGGCGGCGGCGCATCCTCAGCGCACACAGTCCTCAATCGGACCAGCACACTGCAGATGGCCACCGCGCTTCGCACCGGGCCCGCGAGGACCTACTTTGGCCGCAAGGCGCCGCGAGCAGGGGGCGCCGGCGCGCAGCTGCGCCGCCTGCCGCGTCCGTCGGCCGGCGCGCCTGCCACTGGCCGCCCCCACCAGCCGGCTGTAGCGCGTGCGCCCACGCACCGCGCTGCCAGCACGCCGGGCGGCCCCCCCTCACCGGCCGGGGACGGTCCCACCCAGCCACCGCCGCGTATCGCCTCACACCCAGATCCCCTTTCGCGTTCGTGGGCATGGTGGGTCCCCTTTCACGTTCGTGGGCATGGTGGGTATCCCTGAAACAACCGGTTAATAGCTCGACCGATCGTCGCCAACACTGATTCACCTCTAGCGAGAACAACCGCACCACAACGGGTTACCTGTTGTTCATTTGCGTAACGTCACCAGCAAACGTAGACGTCCATCGCCATTTGCAACGAGTATTGCATGCCTGTGTCAGGTGTCACAACACACTACGTCTGCCCACATAGACGCAACAACATGTGCACGCCTCGAGAACACGTGGAAGGTAGCCCCCGTACGTATGCGGTGTCCATTGCGCGAACGACTGTCAGCCGGCCTCTGCAGGATGTCGCAGATGTGGAACGCGGTGCAACATGCTATCACGGTGTGTGAGAAGAGACGACTACGTCCGAATACACGCTCCACTACATCAACAGACTGCTCATGCTGATCGCCATCCAGGGCGTCCGTTCCTCCCACACGTCTGAATGGCGTACCACACTGCAATCCAGCTCTTATAGGGAGACGACACGTAGCTGCGTGCACAATATTTGGACTGTATGGTCTGCCGTTGCTAGGCGCAGTCGTCGTACGGTCACACATGTGCCACGATGTATCATTCAGTACATACGGACCAATGTGCAGTACAGTTTGTGGGTTTTGCGTACATCGGCGGACAGGTGACAGGCCGTACCACAACGTAGGCTGAGTACGTCGGCATGCGAAGGGCATTGAACATGCAAACTTCTCAACGACCAGCTTGCGAAGGCAGGGGGGAAGGGGGGGGGGGCATGTACGTCCTGCTGCTATCCACATTACAGTGTATAGCAGGAGCATGTGGAAAGTCAGCAACACCTGCAAGGTGTTTAACATGACGCGATACACAGGGGACCGGGCAGTGCGAATAGCGAACTATATTGCGAGGGTTGCGGTTAGGCAACACTACACTAATTTAACGAGTTGCATAACAATTACAGAGCAGGTTCAGCGACAACGTGCGTCAGGTTAAGGCGCAATATAGGTTAGGTTGAGGCACAATATAGGTTAGGTTAAGGCACAACATGGGTTACGTTAAGGCACAAATTGGGTTACGTTAAGGCACAACATGGGTTACGTTAAGGCACAACATGGGTTACGTTAAGGCACAAATTAGGTTACGTTAAGGCACAAATTAGGTTACGTTAAGGCACAAATTAGGTTACGTTAAGGCACAAATTAGGTTACGTTAAGGCACAAATTAGGTTACGTTAAGGCACAAATTAGGTTACGTTAAGGCACAAATTAGGTTACGTTAAGGCACAAATTAGGTTACGTTAAGGCACAAATTAGGTTACGTTAAGGCACAAATTAGGTTACGTTAAGGCACAAATTAGGTTACGTTAAGGCACAAATTAGGTTACGTTAAGGCACAAATTAGGTTACGTTAAGGCACAAATTAGGTTACGTTAAGGCACAAATTAGGTTACGTTAAGGCACAAATTAGGTTACGTTAAGGCACAAATTAGGTTACGTTAAGGCACAAATTAGGTTACGTTAAGGCACAAATTAGGTTACGTTAAGGCACAAATTAGGTTACGTTAAGGCACAAATTAGGTTACGTTAAGGTACAATATGGGTTAGGTTAAGGTACAATATGGGTTAGGTTAAGGTACAATATGGGTTAGGTTAAGGTACAATATGGGTTAGGTTAAGGTACAATATGGGTTAGGTTAAGGCACAACGTAGGTTAGGTTAAGGCACAACATAGGTTAGGTTAAGGCACAACATAGGTTAGGTTAAGGCACAACATAGGTTAGGTTAAGGCACAACATAGGTTAGGTTAAGGCACAACATAGGTTAGGTTAAGGCACAACATAGGTTAGGTTAAGGCACAACATAGGTTAGGTTAAGGCACAACATAGGTTAGGTTAAGGCACAACATAGGTTAGGTTAAGGCACAACATAGGTTAGGTTAAGGCACAACGTAGGTTAGGTTAAGGCACAACGTAGGTTAGGTTAAGGCACAACGTAGGTTAGGTTAAGGCACAACGTAGGTTAGGTTAAGGCACAACGTAGGTTAGGTTAAGGCACAACGTAGGTTAGGTTAAGGCACAACGTAGGTTAGGTTAAGGCACAACGTAGGTTAGGTTAAGGCACAACGTAGGTTAGGTTAAGGCACAACGTAGGTTAGGTTAAGGCACAACGTAGGTTAGGTTAAGGCACAACGTAGGTTAGGTTAAGGCACAACGTAGGTTAGGTTAAGGCACAACGTAGGTTAGGTTAAGGCACAACGTAGGTTAGGTTAAGGCACAACGTAGGTTAGGTTAAGGCACAACGTAGGTTAGGTTAAGGCACAACGTAGGTTAGGTTAAGGCACAACGTAGGTTAGGTTAAGGCACAACGTAGGTTAGGTTAAGGCACAACGTAGGTTAGGTTAAGGCACAACGTAGGTTAGGTTAAGGCACAACGTAGGTTAGGTTAAGGCACAACGTAGGTTAGGTTAAGGCACAACGTAGGTTAGGTTAAGGCACAACGTAGGTTAGGTTAAGGCACAACGTAGGTTAGGTTAAGGCACAACGTAGGTTAGGTTAAGGCACAACATAGGTTAGGTTAAGGCACAACATAGGTTAGGTTAAGGCACAACATAGGTTAGGTTAAGGCACAACATAGGTTAGGTTAAGGCACAACATAGGTTAGGTTAAGGCACAACATAGGTTAGGTTAAGGCACAACATAGGTTAGGTTAAGGCACAACATAGGTTAGGTTAAGGCACAACATAGGTTAGGTTAAGGCACAACATAGGTTAGGTTAAGGCACAACATAGGTTAGGTTAAGGCACAACGTAGGTTAGGTTAAGGCACAACGTAGGTTAGGTTAAGGCACAACGTAGGTTAGGTTAAGGCACAACGTAGGTTAGGTTAAGGCACAACGTAGGTTAGGTTAAGGCACAACGTAGGTTAGGTTAAGGTACAACGTAGGTTAGGTTAAGGTACAACGTAGGTTAGGTTAAGGTACAACGTAGGTTAGGTTAAGGTACAACGTAGGTTAGGTTAAGGTACAACGTAGGTTAGGTTAAGGTACAACGTAGGTTAGGTTAAGGTACAACGTAGGTTAGGTTAAGGTACAACGTAGGTTAGGTTAAGGTACAACGTAGGTTAGGTGAAGGCGCAATGTAGGTTAGGTTAAGGTACGATATACCTTAGGTTAAGGTACAATATCGCTTAGGTTAAGGTACAATATAGCTTAGGTTAAGGTACACGTTGTAGGGAAAGGTGTATTTTGGGGGGGGAGGGGGCGGCAGGTTCGTTGATAGTGATTATCGTAAGTGCATGCCTGCGGGATCATCCGATTTGTCACGTCAGGATGCACTTGTGGCTCATGACAGGCGGCGCTCCGATTCCAAGGTTGTGGCAGATCTGTGTCTTTCATTCCTGCCATTGTTTGTGTACTGTGACAGGAGGCAGTATTGTGATGTTGGGTGCACCCCTGTGTAGGACATGTGTGGGTGTTCGTGGCTTAGCTGAGCAATGGCGGATGTCGGAAGGGTGGGATATTCTGTTTTCTGGGTGGACCTCCCGGTCTGGTTATGATAGTGTGGATTGTGTAATGTGGCGGAGAGGATGCACCGGATGTTCTTCCATGCTGGTGGTTAGATATTGTGTGTGTGCCTGTTAGAGGCAGAGAGTAGTGTGTGATAGTGTCTGGCTGACGTGTGGTTCTCATTGTGTGCAGAGTCTTTCAGCATGTATAGGGACGGTTGTATATATTATCTGTATTCTGATGGCTCTGCATCTATTACTAATCAGTGCCGTGTATACGGTTACTCTGGTTCCAGTCGAAACTGTTCTATCTCTGTACATTAGTGACACTGCGGCTCCACTATGTTGCCGCCCCTGTCGGCCGTTTCCCCCAGTGTGTGGCTAATGATTATCAGCAATCAGTCTATTAGTCAATACCGGTAGTGTGACGACGTGAAATGTCCGGGATGGGGGAAGCTACACGCTTCCCGTGGGTCAGGGCCTAGAAAGACTCTTCCCACGCAGGAGGCTCGGACTGTCATTACTCTTCCGAGAAATATATTTGCCCAGCGTTTTTTGCGACTGCGAGTGCGACGCGTACGAGTACCGACATGGATGGGGCGCTTCCTAGCTGATCGCTCAGCATCGGAGAAATATATTTGCCCAACGTTTTTTGCGACTGCGAGTGCAACGCCCAAGGGTACCGACGTGGATGGGGCGCTTCCTAGCTGATCGCTCGGCATGGGAATCCGTACAGTGAGCAATGCGATCGCGTCTGTAGCTTGTACGTGGTACAGCTCGCAGCTCATGTATAGGGACAGCGGGAATGTCGCATATTGGACATAACTCTTCATGAAACGCAAGTTATAGGTGTGGATTGCACATTACGACTGCGGGAAACTTCCGCCGTTCATCCGCTGGCGTTGCGAGTTTGGCGGTTGGGGTGGGGCACGAGCGGGTGCGGGTGGTGTGATTGCC
>NW_026047393.1:0-2500 GCF_023864345.2 Schistocerca serialis cubense
ATTGCGCCTTAACCTGACGCACGTTGTCGCTGAACCTGCTCTGTAATTGTTATGCAACTCGTTAAATTAGTGTAGTGTTGCCTAACCGCAACCCTCGCAATATAGTTCGCTATTCGCACTGCCCGGTCCCCTGTGTATCGCGTCATGTTAAACACCTTGCAGGTGTTGCTGACTTTCCACATGCTCCTGCTATACACTGTAATGTGGATAGCAGCAGGACGTACATGCCCCCCCCCCCTTCCCCCCTGCCTTCGCAAGCTGGTCGTTGAGAAGTTTGCATGTTCAATGCCCTTCGCATGCCGACGTACTCAGCCTACGTTGTGGTACGGCCTGTCACCTGTCCGCCGATGTACGCAAAACCCACAAACTGTACTGCACATTGGTCCGTATGTACTGAATGATACATCGTGGCACATGTGTGACCGTACGACGACTGCGCCTAGCAACGGCAGACCATACAGTCCAAATATTGTGCACGCAGCTACGTGTCGTCTCCCTATAAGAGCTGGATTGCAGTGTGGTACGCCATTCAGACGTGTGGGAGGAACGGACGCCCTGGATGGCGATCAGCATGAGCAGTCTGTTGATGTAGTGGAGCGTGTATTCGGACGTAGTCGTCTCTTCTCACACACCGTGATAGCATGTTGCACCGCGTTCCACATCTGCGACATCCTGCAGAGGCCGGCTGACAGTCGTTCGCGCAATGGACACCGCATACGTACGGGGGCTACCTTCCACGTGTTCTCGAGGCGTGCACATGTTGTTGCGTCTATGTGGGCAGACGTAGTGTGTTGTGACACCTGACACAGGCATGCAATACTCGTTGCAAATGGCGATGGACGTCTACGTTTGCTGGTGACGTTACGCAAATGAACAACAGGTAACCCGTTGTGGTGCGGTTGTTCTCGCTAGAGGTGAATCAGTGTTGGCGACGATCGGTCGAGCTATTAACCGGTTGTTTCAGGGATACCCACCATGCCCACGAACGTGAAAGGGGACCCACCATGCCCACGAACGCGAAAGGGGATCTGGGTGTGAGGCGATACGCGGCGGTGGCTGGGTGGGACCGTCCCCGGCCGGTGAGGGGGGGCCGCCCGGCGTGCTGGCAGCGCGGTGCGTGGGCGCACGCGCTACAGCCGGCTGGTGGGGGCGGCCAGTGGCAGGCGCGCCGGCCGACGGACGCGGCAGGCGGCGCAGCTGCGCGCCGGCGCCCCCTGCTCGCGGCGCCTTGCGGCCAAAGTAGGTCCTCGCGGGCCCGGTGCGAAGCGCGGTGGCCATCTGCAGTGTGCTGGTCCGATTGAGGACTGTGTGCGCTGAGGATGCGCCGCCGCCCGGCGCTCGGCGCCGCGACGCCGTCTGCTGCTCGGTCGCCCCAGCGGTTCTCGCAGGTGGTTTGTATCGCAGCTGTGCGGACGTGTTGGCGCGTGCGCTGTGCTGGGAGAGTTCGCTTCGGCACCCAAGTGGGGCTTTTGTCCTTCTGTGGCGCTGGCGTTGGAGCTGCCGGTCACCGTAGGTGGCGCGTGTTGTCTCCCGCCGGCAATGCCACGACAGCACGCTCCCGGGCCTCTGTCGGCAGCGGCAAGCTCAGTTGGGAGCACGGGTGGTCGCACCTAAAGCGTCTACTCGCCTAACTCCGGGCGATTGCGCCTCTCTCGAACCCGACCAAGTACTTAGGACGGCGCTGCGCGCCGCCGGGACCTGAGAGGGTTTCGAGGTGTGTTGTGCAGGGGAGCTCAGCCTCCTCCTGTTTGCAGAATAATTGAGCGGACGCTTGCGTGTTCGCGCGGGCCCCCGGGACACACTCCCGGGCGGCCGGCTGCTCAGCTCTAGTTGACGCAGCTCCCTGGTTGATCCTGCCAGTAGTCATATGCTTGTCTCAAAGATTAAGCCATGCATGTCTCAGTACAAGCCGCATTAAGGTGAAACCGCGAATGGCTCATTAAATCAGTTATGGTTCCTTAGATCGTACCCACGTTACTTGGATAACTGTGGTAATTCTAGAGCTAATACATGCAAACAGAGTCCCGACCAGAGATGGAAGGGACGCTTTTATTAGATCAAAACCAATCGGTCGGCTCGTCCGGTCCGTTTGCCTTGGTGACTCTGAATAACTTTGGGCTGATCGCACGGTCCTCGTACCGGCGACGCATCTTTCAAATGTCTGCCTTATCAACTGTCGATGGTAGGTTCTGCGCCTACCATGGTTGTAACGGGTAACGGGGAATCAGGGTTCGATTCCGGAGAGGGAGCCTGAGAAACGGCTACCACATCCAAGGAAGGCAGCAGGCGCGCAAATTACCCACTCCCGGCACGGGGAGGTAGTGACGAAAAATAACGATACGGGACTCATCCGAGGCCCCGTAATCGGAATGAGTACACTTTAAATCCTTTAACGAGTATCTATTGGAGGGCAAGTCTGGTGCCAGCAGCCGCGGTAATTCCAGCTCCAATAGCGTATATTAAAGTTGTTGCGGTTAAAAAGCTCGTAGTTGGATTTGTG
>NW_026047393.1:5000-7500 GCF_023864345.2 Schistocerca serialis cubense
TGCCTTTCCACTCGCCGCGGGGCGGGGCCGTTCCGGTGTGCGGTGGGCCGCACTTCTCCCCTAGTAGGACGTCGCGACCCGCTGGGTGCCGGCCTACGGCCCGGGTGCGCAGCCTGTCCTTCCGCGGGCCTCGGTTCGCGTCTGTTGGGCAGAGCCCCGGTGTCCTGGCTGGCTGCCCGGCGGTATATCTGGAGGAGTCGATTCGCCCCTTTGGGCGCTCGGGCTCCCGGCAAGCGCGCGCGGTTCTTCCCGGATGACGGACCTACCTGGCCCGGCCCCGGACCCGCGCCGCTGTTGGCTCGGGATGCTCTCGGGCGGAATAATCGCTCCCGTCAGCGGCGCTTCAGCTTTGGACAATTTCACGACCCGTCTTGAAACACGGACCAAGGAGTCTAACATGTGCGCGAGTCATTGGGCTGTACGAAACCTAAAGGCGTAATGAAAGTGAAGGTCTCGCCTTGCGCGGGCCGAGGGAGGATGGGGCTTCCCCGCCCTTCACGGGGCGGCGGCCTCCGCACTCCCGGGGCGTCTCGTCCTCATTGCGAGGTGAGGCGCACCTAGAGCGTACACGTTGGGACCCGAAAGATGGTGAACTATGCCTGGCCAGGACGAAGTCAGGGGAAACCCTGATGGAGGTCCGTAGCGATTCTGACGTGCAAATCGATCGTCGGAGCTGGGTATAGGGGCGAAAGACTAATCGAACCATCTAGTAGCTGGTTCCCTCCGAAGTTTCCCTCAGGATAGCTGGTGCTCGTACGAGTCTCATCCGGTAAAGCGAATGATTAGAGGCCTTGGGGCCGAAACGACCTCAACCTATTCTCAAACTTTAAATGGGTGAGATCTCCGGCTTGCTTGATATGCTGAAGCCGCGAGCAAACGACTCGGATCGGAGTGCCAAGTGGGCCACTTTTGGTAAGCAGAACTGGCGCTGTGGGATGAACCAAACGCCGAGTTAAGGCGCCCGAATCGACGCTCATGGGAAACCATGAAAGGCGTTGGTTGCTTAAGACAGCAGGACGGTGGCCATGGAAGTCGGAATCCGCTAAGGAGTGTGTAACAACTCACCTGCCGAAGCAACTAGCCCTGAAAATGGATGGCGCTGAAGCGTCGTGCCTATACTCGGCCGTCAGTCTGGCAGTCATGGCCGGTCCTTGCGGCCGGCCGCGAAGCCCTGACGAGTAGGAGGGTCGCGGCGGTGGGCGCAGAAGGGTCTGGGCGTGAGCCTGCCTGGAGCCGCCGTCGGTGCAGATCTTGGTGGTAGTAGCAAATACTCCAGCGAGGCCCTGGAGGGCTGACGCGGAGAAGGGTTTCGTGTGAACAGCCGTTGCACACGAGTCAGTCGATCCTAAGCCCTAGGAGAAATCCGATGTTGATGGGGGCCGTCATAGCATGATGCGCTTTGTGCTGGCCCCCGTTGGGCGAAAGGGAATCCGGTTCCTATTCCGGAACCCGGCAGCGGAACCGATACAAGTCGGGCCCCTCTTTTAGAGATGCTCGTCGGGGTAACCCAAAAGGACCCGGAGACGCCGTCGGGAGATCGGGGAAGAGTTTTCTTTTCTGCATGAGCGTTCGAGTTCCCTGGAATCCTCTAGCAGGGAGATAGGGTTTGGAACGCGAAGAGCACCGCAGTTGCGGCGGTGTCCCGATCTTCCCCTCGGACCTTGAAAATCCGGGAGAGGGCCACGTGGAGGTGTCGCGCCGGTTCGTACCCATATCCGCAGCAGGTCTCCAAGGTGAAGAGCCTCTAGTCGATAGAATAATGTAGGTAAGGGAAGTCGGCAAATTGGATCCGTAACTTCGGGATAAGGATTGGCTCTGAGGATCGGGGCGTGTCGGGCTTGGTCGGGAAGTGGGTCAGCGCTAACGTGCCGGGCCTGGGCGAGGTGAGTGCCGTAGGGGTGCCGGTAAGTGCGGGCGTTTAGCGCGGGCGTGGTCTGCTCTCGCCGTTGGTCGGCCTCGTGCTGGCCGGCGGTGCAGGATGCGCGCGCCTGCGCGGCGTTCGCGCCCCGGTGCTTCAACCTGCGTGCAGGATCCGAGCTCGGTCCCGTGCCTTGGCCTCCCACGGATCTTCCTTGCTGCGAGGCCGCGTCCGCCTTAGCGTGCTCCTCCGGGGGCGCGCGGGTGCGCGGATTCTCTTCGGCCGCCATTCAACGATCAACTCAGAACTGGCACGGACTGGGGGAATCCGACTGTCTAATTAAAACAAAGCATTGCGATGGCCCTAGCGGGTGTTGACGCAATGTGATTTCTGCCCAGTGCTCTGAATGTCAACGTGAAGAAATTCAAGCAAGCGCGGGTAAACGGCGGGAGTAACTATGACTCTCTTAAGGGTCAAGCGCCATGACGCTGTAGTGCGTTATGTCGCCCGTGGACTCGCGCAGAGGGGCTTCAATGTCTCTGTGGAGCCCCACCTCCGAACACCTGAGGGCATCCGCAAGCCTGACGTGGTGGCGGTCAAAGACGGCATCGCCCGCGTGGTCGACGCCCAGATAGTCGGAGA
>NW_026047393.1:12500-15000 GCF_023864345.2 Schistocerca serialis cubense
CTACGTTGTGCCTTAACCTAACCTACGTTGTGCCTTAACCTAACCTACGTTGTGCCTTAACCTAACCTACGTTGTGCCTTAACCTAACCTACGTTGTGCCTTAACCTAACCTACGTTGTGCCTTAACCTAACCTACGTTGTGCCTTAACCTAACCTACGTTGTGCCTTAACCTAACCTACGTTGTGCCTTAACCTAACCTACGTTGTGCCTTAACCTAACCTACGTTGTGCCTTAACCTAACCTATGTTGTGCCTTAACCTAACCTATGTTGTGCCTTAACCTAACCTATGTTGTGCCTTAACCTAACCTATGTTGTGCCTTAACCTAACCTATGTTGTGCCTTAACCTAACCTATGTTGTGCCTTAACCTAACCTATGTTGTGCCTTAACCTAACCTATGTTGTGCCTTAACCTAACCTATGTTGTGCCTTAACCTAACCTATGTTGTGCCTTAACCTAACCTACGTTGTGCCTTAACCTAACCCATATTGTACCTTAACCTAACCCATATTGTACCTTAACCTAACCCATATTGTACCTTAACCTAACCCATATTGTACCTTAACCTAACCCATATTGTACCTTAACGTAACCTAATTTGTGCCTTAACGTAACCTAATTTGTGCCTTAACGTAACCTAATTTGTGCCTTAACGTAACCTAATTTGTGCCTTAACGTAACCTAATTTGTGCCTTAACGTAACCTAATTTGTGCCTTAACGTAACCTAATTTGTGCCTTAACGTAACCTAATTTGTGCCTTAACGTAACCTAATTTGTGCCTTAACGTAACCTAATTTGTGCCTTAACGTAACCTAATTTGTGCCTTAACGTAACCTAATTTGTGCCTTAACGTAACCTAATTTGTGCCTTAACGTAACCTAATTTGTGCCTTAACGTAACCTAATTTGTGCCTTAACGTAACCTAATTTGTGCCTTAACGTAACCTAATTTGTGCCTTAACGTAACCTAATTTGTGCCTTAACGTAACCCATGTTGTGCCTTAACGTAACCCATGTTGTGCCTTAACGTAACCCAATTTGTGCCTTAACGTAACCCATGTTGTGCCTTAACCTAACCTATATTGTGCCTCAACCTAACCTATATTGCGCCTTAACCTGACGCACGTTGTCGCTGAACCTGCTCTGTAATTGTTATGCAACTCGTTAAATTAGTGTAGTGTTGCCTAACCGCAACCCTCGCAATATAGTTCGCTATTCGCACTGCCCGGTCCCCTGTGTATCGCGTCATGTTAAACACCTTGCAGGTGTTGCTGACTTTCCACATGCTCCTGCTATACACTGTAATGTGGATAGCAGCAGGACGTACATGCCCCCCCCCCTTCCCCCCTGCCTTCGCAAGCTGGTCGTTGAGAAGTTTGCATGTTCAATGCCCTTCGCATGCCGACGTACTCAGCCTACGTTGTGGTACGGCCTGTCACCTGTCCGCCGATGTACGCAAAACCCACAAACTGTACTGCACATTGGTCCGTATGTACTGAATGATACATCGTGGCACATGTGTGACCGTACGACGACTGCGCCTAGCAACGGCAGACCATACAGTCCAAATATTGTGCACGCAGCTACGTGTCGTCTCCCTATAAGAGCTGGATTGCAGTGTGGTACGCCATTCAGACGTGTGGGAGGAACGGACGCCCTGGATGGCGATCAGCATGAGCAGTCTGTTGATGTAGTGGAGCGTGTATTCGGACGTAGTCGTCTCTTCTCACACACCGTGATAGCATGTTGCACCGCGTTCCACATCTGCGACATCCTGCAGAGGCCGGCTGACAGTCGTTCGCGCAATGGACACCGCATACGTACGGGGGCTACCTTCCACGTGTTCTCGAGGCGTGCACATGTTGTTGCGTCTATGTGGGCAGACGTAGTGTGTTGTGACACCTGACACAGGCATGCAATACTCGTTGCAAATGGCGATGGACGTCTACGTTTGCTGGTGACGTTACGCAAATGAACAACAGGTAACCCGTTGTGGTGCGGTTGTTCTCGCTAGAGGTGAATCAGTGTTGGCGACGATCGGTCGAGCTATTAACCGGTTGTTTCAGGGATACCCACCATGCCCACGAACGTGAAAGGGGACCCACCATGCCCACGAACGCGAAAGGGGATCTGGGTGTGAGGCGATACGCGGCGGTGGCTGGGTGGGACCGTCCCCGGCCGGTGAGGGGGGGCCGCCCGGCGTGCTGGCAGCGCGGTGCGTGGGCGCACGCGCTACAGCCGGCTGGTGGGGGCGGCCAGTGGCAGGCGCGCCGGCCGACGGACGCGGCAGGCGGCGCAGCTGCGCGCCGGCGCCCCCTGCTCGCGGCGCCTTGCGGCCAAAGTAGGTCCTCGCGGGCCCGGTGCGAAGCGCGGTGGCCATCTGCAGTGTGCTGGTCCGATTGAGGACTGTGTGCGCTGAGGATGCGCCGCCGCCCGGCGCTCGGCGCCGCGACGCCGTCTGCTGCTCGGTCGCCCCAGCGGTTCTCGCAGGTGGTTTGT